>NW_028190769.1:0-55867 GCF_048542155.1 Nylanderia fulva | reverse complement strand
GACACCAAATGCGTGAACGACCATTCGGTGAAATGGTGCACCAAAATTTCACGCATCGCAGGATTTCGTTGGCGTACTTCATCTCATACTCATCCTCTGTGGTATCTTCTATGGCCTGCTCGATGCCCATTATGCAGGACCATACGTGCCGTATCGGGACTAAATAATGCGAGGGTATCGATTTGGCGTATATAGGGTACGGAAACGAGTCCGTATCGTCGAAATGCGGTCTCACCTTTATAATCCCGCGATCGGCCGACGATTGTTCCAGTTCGTTGGCGAACATGTTACTTTTCGTCGCGTAATTGTATTTATACGATATGCCGTGTGCAAAGTAATACGTGCGAAATTGCGCTCGTATGAAACGGCGTATCAACGACGACGTCGCCCATCCGTCGTCGTTGGAGGTGTCGTAGTTGTCGCGCGCCAAACCTAAAAGGAGGAGGAGATCGTCCGCTATTGTCCCGTCTATATGACTTTGCCATCTTTTGGCATCTACCTTGTACAGAGTGCGATGGAGCGTAAGAAGATTCGTGACGATACATCTAGTTGCGTCGTCGAAAACGCCAAGTCGCGTAAAATTTGCCGACATTGGTGTTGCTAGGCGTTTATTATCGAATGTCAATACCTCCTCGATCCGGAGTCTGTGTCCTGTGCGAACGTGGTTCCACACGTAGGACACCAGATCGAGAGTTTTGTCGCGTTTCGTTTCTTCAACTTTTAAACCTTCTCGCACCGTCTTCGTACGCGTGACAAATCAGATGAACCGCGGTTTCACCAAAGTCCTGCGGACGAGCCATTTTGGCGGCGGAGGAGTACACCTGGCAGTACGTAACCACGTTATCTTCCGTTGTCGGGGAAGCGTGGTAATCAAAGTACCCGTAATCCGCTGTAAAACCGGTGCGGTAACGGTTCAATCGTCCGATTGTTATCGCATTTCTAAACACATCGCCGAGCGTGCCCTCTCCCCTGTTGGTCAATTTGACGAGGATCACACTCTCATCTTCGATGCGGAGAGTGTCGGCTCTATGGAGTTGTATAACGTCCACGTCGGCATGATCGACGTCCAATTGACGTTCTATTTTTTGTCTCGCGTTACTTTTATCTAGTCCGTGGTCGCACACGTAGAAGCGGACGAATCTCATACCGCAGTTGCGCCGTACGTTGTATTAGGAGACACGGTAGTGTCTCCGGCCATGTTCAAACCCTAAAAGACCTTAAAAGACACTACAAGTCTCCTTATCCTGCACCATCAAAGTCCATTTTTTGGGGGTGTAGAACTACTAAAATATAAAAAATTTTGAATTGCACGTAATATAACCTGAAAGGCGGCATCGCCACGAGTAATTTGAGCCAAGAAAAAATAAAATCGGTCAAGCCGTTCTGGAGATACAAGCGGTCAAAAAGTGACGTTTTTCATAAAAAATGAAGTAACGTCGTCTTCTTCTTCTTCTTCTTCTTCTTCTTCTTCTCTGTCCGCGTCCGCTGACGTCATCAGGATTATATAAATATATAAATCTCTTTTCACCTTTCACTCACACCTCCCTCAACTTCCACCCACCCCTTTCCCACCCACATCCCGCCCCCCGCCCCCACCCCCACCCCCACTCCAACCCCCACTCCCACCCCTCTTTCGTCCTCTCTCACCCTCTTTCGTCCTCTCTCACCCTCTTTCACCCTTTTTCGTCCTCTTTTACCCTCTTTCGTCCTCTTTCATCACCCTCTTTTGTCCTCTTTCACCCTCTTTCGTCCTACCTCACCCTCTTTCGTCCTCTTTCACCCTCTTTCGTTCTCTTTCACCCTCTTTTGCCCTCTTTCACCCTCTTTCGTTTTCTTTTACCCTCTTTTCATTCTCTCTCACCCTCTTTCATTCCCTCTCACCCTCTTTCACCCTGTTTCGTCTTCTTTCACCCTCTTTCATTCCCTCTCACCCTCTTTCGTCCTCTTTCACTCTCTTTCGTCCTCTCTAACCCTCTTTTATTCTTTCTCACCCTTTTTCGCCCTCTCTCACCATCTTTCGTCCTCTTTCACTCTCTTTCATTCTCTCTCATTCTCTTTCACCCTCTTTCGTCCTCTTTCACCCTCTTTCGTTCTCTTTTGTCCTCTTTCGCCCTCTTTCACCCAATTTCGTCCTCTTTCACCCTCTTTCGCCTATCTCGTCTTCTCTTACCCTCATTCGTCCTCTCTTACCCTATCTCCAAAAAATCATAAAAATGAAAAGGTCAAGCCATGTTCAAAAGAAGGTCTTCAAAAATTTAAACCTAGTCTGTACAATGAAAAATAATTACTCGTAATTCCAGAGTTCCAATTTAGTAATATCGAATAATGTATTTGTTTCAAGTAATGGCAGTAGAGTTAAATACATACCTACGTATATGCAGTTTTTGCTGTTAAATGTACTTGAACGAAAAAAATAATTAAATGATTTAAATATAGCACATTTTAAATCAAGAAACTTATACTATAATCGAACTCTGTTTAGAAAGAATGTTTGTTTCAATCACAATCACAATACCATTTTCTATTATTTCTCTTATTATTATCAATAATGTTATTCACCAAATAATTATAGTATGAATAATGTTTTGCGATTTATTTAACAATTCATAATATGTTAGGGTTATAAAGTTTTATCTATAGGGTTTTTATTTAAATAAAATGAAGAATGTATATATATGTATATTTATTTATGTATATAATGTATTTATTTATGTATCATATCATATATTATCATATACTTTTCGGCGTTTCGCCGTCCCCGTCCTCGTCCGCCTTCTCGTCCGCCCCTCCTCGGTCTGTTGCCCCAATAATAATGGGGCGAGGACAGTTTAAGGAGGAAGCGCATAAAGCGCTCCTCCTGGACGCGACCTCCGGCGCGTCTCCCTCTGTAAACTGTAATGTAAAAAAAGAAATTATTTTAGTAATTAGATAATATGGTTATATTAGGTATCATCTAGGTATGGTATAAAATAATAAATGTATAATATGTTATAATACAATGTTATAATATAATATAAGGTTAATATTTATATAACATTATATAAATATTTTATTAATTAAAATATATTGAATAACTCTTATAAATTTATTATCAATCATTTATTTCATTAATAATTCATTCGTTCTTCCCCTCCTCCCCTCTTTCTCTTCGCGCCTCGCGTCTTCCTTCTTCCTCTCTTTTCCCTCTCTTCTCTCTTCCTCCTTCTTCTCCTCTTCCGCACCCCTTTCTTCACTTCTTCCTTCTTTCCTCTCTCTCCCTCTCTCTCCTCTTTCTTTTTCCTCCCTCTCTCCTTTCCCTGTTTCTTCCCTTTCCTCCTTCCTTCCCTTCTCTCTTGCTTCCACCCTCCCTGCGTTCGCTCCCTCTTCCCCTTCGTTCCTGCGCTCGTCCCTGTCCTCTTTCTTTTTCCCTCCCTCTCTCCTTTCCCTGTTTCTTCCCTTTCCTCCTTCCTTGCTCCTTCTCCTTCTGCTCCTCTCCTTCTTCTTTGTGCCCTGCTCTCCCCCTGCGCACCTTTCCTTCTCTCTTACCCCCGCTGTTACCGTCAATTTCATCAACTTTAAACTTTCCTGACTGAAATTTGAATGCGAGATAGATAGAGAATCGTACACCGCGTAACGGTTAATGAAGAAATTAGCAATTATTGCATAACTGTGACGTACCGTTTATGTCAATAACGTAATGAATCTATAATTGTTACATAAAATTGTTATGTAATTTTTTTAAGCGTTACTTTATTATATATGTATTTATGTATTATGGTTAATGTAAATGTGTATACTCTAAAAGTTTCGTAAATACTACGTAATTTTAATGACATAATTGTAACGTTATGTTAAATACGTAACGTTTATGTATTTTGGTTAATGTAAATGTATATACTCTAAAAGTTTCGTAAATACTACGTAATTTTAATGACATAATTGTAACGTTATGTTAAATACGTAACATTTATGTATTTTGGTTAATGTAAATGTGTATATCCTAAAAGTTTCGTAAATGCTACATAATTCTAATAACTAATTGCAACGTTATATTAAATACGTAACATTATTTTGTTGACATCAATGTATACATTCTGTAAAAACTTTATTATAATCATTACATACAGTATAATAACAAAATTGCGATATTTTTTTTATTTAATGTGACATCGCAATTTCGTTATTATAATTATATATAATAGTTATAATAAGGTTTTTACAGAATATATACATTGATATCAACAAAATAATATTAATGTTACATATTTAACATAACGTTACAATTATGTCATTAAAATTACGTAGTATTTACGAAACTTTTAGAGTATACACATTGTCCGTTATTGAACGGATTTAAATTTAAGCATTCGTGTCATATTATTTCGGTCTCTATTTGTCCGCCTCTGCCTTCTTCCCTGATCTCCCCGTCGTGCTCGGTGGATCGAGGAGCTGGGAGCGATGGGCAAGGCGGGGAAGGGGAGCATCGCGAGTGTCGCGCGTTGACCGGCACTCACTCTCGTTTTGAGGACGATCGAAGTAATTACACGCGACTCGCTCTTATATTACGTTTCGATCCTTAAAGGTGTTAAGATTTCCTATAAATCAAGACGAAACGAAATCTTGTTGCGCTCCCGCGCAAGGTGTTCAGCTTTTTTTTGCTTATCTTTTGTTAAGTTGCAAATAAAGTGAAGTTTTGTGAAACTAGAACAATTAGTGTCTCTTATAGATACTCCTTCAACCACGCGGACGTTCTCCAAGCTCGAAGCCATTTCGAACCGAGACTTACGCGAACATTTGGTCCGTCGAGCCGGATTACTCGGATCCGGAGCTCCTTTTAACAATTAAATTAACAATTTTGACTCGCGTTTCCGGACGCGGAACATTCTTTTCGCTGCGTTCTCTCCCCTTTTTCTTTAAGTGTTGGAGTGCCAGTGAGTGAACGCGTGGATTACACGCGCCGTGATCGTGATTCGCGCGGCGGGAACACGCTGCGTCCGTGCTATACGAGGCGCGCGGAGCGCTCACTCGAGCGTCGGCATCGCGTTGTCGCACCGCCTGATCGCGGCGCAACGAGTAACTTGGGCGATACCACGCGCGCGGTCGCTGATACCAGGCTGAGCTTGCCGTGCTCCACGCTATGATGGACCGCATGGTCAAGCAACAGACTTTGGTTGCGGGATACATCATCCGTATGTGGGTGAACTTGCAAAAGATAGGGCAAGCCAAAATCACGGAAAATGAGGTCTCCACCCGACTAGCGCGCCTCGATGATTATTGGACGCGGTATCAGAATGCGCATTTCGAGATCGTGTCCGATCCTGAGGCTGACAAGACGGCCTACATGAGGGACGACTGCTTCACTACAACGGAAGAGGCGTATTTCAGGATGCGTAGTAAACTTGATTTACGCGATCAATTAAAAAAGGCGGGAAACATCGAAACCGAAGCGCGGTCAGGGCCGAGCTCCACGGCCGTCGCGCCCGTGCTCAAGCAGATGCAACTTCCGAAGCTCGAGTTGCCGAAATTCTCCGGAGATCAACTCGAGTGGGAGGGATTTCGAAATTTATTTCGGTCGCTCGTTCACGATGTCACGGGAGTTCCTAAGGTGCAAAAGCTCCAGTACTTAATGGGATGCCTGACCGGTGAAGCTGCGGAAGTCGTCGCCGGCGTTCCGTTGACTGACGGTGCTTATGACGGGGCATGGCAGGATTTAATAATGCGCTACGATAATCAGCGCGTTCTTCTCTGCGTTCACATGCGCCATTTGATCTCTTGCCCGGCCGCCGTCAAATCGTCGGCTACCGAGATCAAGCGACTGTTGGGCGTGCTTAACCAGGCCCGGCGAGCGCTCGCCTCGCTAGGGCGCCCAGTGGAGTCATGGGACGACTGGTTCGTCCACCTGCTTGTTAGCAAGCTGGATGCCACGACGCGGATGCACTGGGAGACGTCGCTTCTACATTCGCGTGATTTCCCGACGTTTCTGCAGTTACAGGTGTACCTGGAGAACCGAGTGCGCGCTCTGGAGGCCGCAAGAGTGGACGCTCCCCTCCCGCGCGGAGGTCCAGGAGTGAGTGCGAAATCCCCGGCTAAGCCCACGCGCGTCGCATGCAACACGGCCGTGACTCCGAAGTCGAAGGCAAAAACGTGCACGCTTTGTCAAGGCACGCACACGTTAACGTTTTGCCCGAAATACAAGGCGTTGCCAGTCACACAACGCGCGGAACAAGTGAAAAACCTGGGCGCGTGCTTGAATTGCGTCAAGCCTGGACATCGAGCGGATTCTTGTCCGGGCAGCGGTCGCTGCTTGGTATGTGGTGCGACCCATCATACTACCTTGCACGGACTTAATTTCAGGCAAACCGGAGGCGCCTCCAAGGACCAGACGAGAACCACGGAGGATCCGGTAGCTGACGCTAACTCCTTGAGTGCAAGGATAAGCTCGGCCGTCGCTACTAGCGGAAAAACCGTCCTGCTGGCCACGGCTCAGATCCTGCTTGAGGGACCGTCTGGCCGGCAGCTGACGGTGCGAGCTCTGCTGGATACTGGATCAGAGGCTTCCTTCATAACAAAAAGCGCAGCCCAACTACTGCGCGCATCACGCCGTCGTGTTCGCGTTGCGGTGAACGGTCTGCAAGGCACGAGAACAGGGGAAGCCGCTATCGCTGTGGATCTTACTCTGAGATCTCGAACGGACGCAACGTTCCACCTCGAGACGGAAGCGTTCGTGCTCCGGCGTCTGACGGATCTACTTCCCCCTAAGCGCGTTGCTGCACGTCCATGGCCGCACTTGGCCAACCTTTCGTTGGCCGATCCGGACTTTGCGACGCCGGCTGCGGTGGACGTTGTACTCAGCGCCGACGTTTATAGAAGAGTGATGCGACCTGACAGTCGCCAAGGTTCACCGGACTCTCTTTCGGCACATCTCTCTGCTTTCGGCTGGGTCCTGTTGGGCGCGGTGGACTTGGAAGGGAATGCTTCGGTCGCAGCGCATACGGTGACTGTGCTGCTGACACAACCCACTGATGAACTGTCGGCGACTCTTAAGCGGCAGTGGGAGCTGGAGGAGGTCGCTGTTCAGCGTCTTCCGACTCCGGACGAGGACCAAGCGGAAGAGCACTTCAAGAACACGCACTCTCGCGACGCGTCTGGCAGATACGTCGTGCGGTTGCCTAACAGACCGGATCGGCTCGACCAGCTAGGCGAATCGCGCTCGGCTGCGCTGTCCATGCTGCTCGGCTCGGAGCGGCGTCTGGCGAAGAAGCCCGAGCTGCAGAAACGATACACCGACTTCATGGTGGAGTATCTCGCTCTGGATCATATGAATCCAGTGCCTGTTGACGCTCCTTGTCCGTCGGCATCTTATTACTTGTTTCACCACGCCGTCTTTAAAGCGGGAGGTCCCGCGGGAAAGATACGCGTGGTTTTTAACGCATCTTTTAAAACAAATTCTGGCTATTCGCTGAATGACTGTCTGTTAGCAGGTCCTCGATTACAGACCGACTTATGGGTCATCCTGACTCGTTGGAGACGGCCCAAGGTCGGATTTATGGCCGACATAATTAAAATGTTCCGGCAGATCCGTGTAAACGAGGCTGACGTAGATCTGCAGAGGATTCTCTGGCGTGCCGGTCCTGCGGAGAGTGTCCGAGAGTTCCAGCTCCGAACCGTGACTTATGGGACGACTTCGGCGCCCTTCCTGGCCATACGCACGCTGCAGCAGTTGGCTCGGGACGAGGCTGTACGCTTTCCGCTGGGAGCGACTGCACTCTTGCGACACTCTTATGTCGACGACATTTTGGCAGGTGGAGACGATCTGACGGCGACCCAGGAGATTCAACGCCAGCTAGTGGCGTTGCTACAGGCCGGAGGATTTGCGCTCGACAAGTGGGCCTCGAATGCACGGGACCTTCTCCCGCAGGCGTCATCAGGAAAAGCGCTGCTGCCGGCCTTTGACGCAGTGAGCGCCCTCGGGATAGTGTGGCATCCCGACGAGGATGCGCTATCGGTCAGGGTGGCGGCATTATAGCAGCACGAAGCGGACAGTTCTATCCGACGCGGCTCGATTGTTCGACCCGCTAGGCTGGGTCGCGCCGGTCCTGATTTATGCCAGGATCTTTATGCAGGATCTGTGGCTGGCTGGCTGCGGTTGGGATGATTCGCTCTCACTTGAACGGGCAGAAGCCTGGAGCGTCTTCCGTGCATCCCTGCCCGGACTATCGGCTTTGAGAATCCCGCGCTGGCTGCAGCATGATCTAGAAGACGAGGTCGAGCTGCACGGGTTCGCCGATGCATCGGAGAGAGCCTACGCGGCGGCCGTCTATGTCCGGGTCACCAAGCAAGACGGCCGGGTGGAGGTGACATTGCTGACCGCCAGAGCCAAGGTGGCTCCGGTCAAGAAGCAAAGTGTGCCTCGCTTGGAACTATGCGGAGCCGTTCTAATGGCTCGCTTGCTGCACCGGGTGGCTCATGACCTGGATTTGGAGGATGTGCCTGTCGTCGCCTGGACGGATGCTAGGGTCGTCCTTTGTTGGCTGCGTTCCCATGCGTCGCGCTGGCGACCGTTTGTGGCGCATCGAGTGGCAAGCTATGTGAACCTGGCACCCGACTTAAAGTAAATGGATATTTCAGGTACGCATTCGATTGTACTTCGGTTGTACCCGTTTGTACCGATTTTTATTTTGTTTGTACCCCTAAGGGTTGCAAGTTATTAAGGGTTGAAAAATCACCAGCACCCCACTTTGAGATATTGTAATTTTCGTGGTGCCGTTCGATTCAGTATCGTTTGTACCCATTTGTACCGCTTTCCATTTCGTTTGTACCCCTAAGGGGGTGGAAATATGGGGTATTTAATGTTCGCAAAAGGGGTAACTTTGCTATTTTTAAAGATATTCGAAATCTGTAAACGGGTGCTGCTTCCTAATCGTTTGTACCCGTTTGTACCGCTTTCCATTTCGTTTGTACCCCTAAGGGGGTGGAAATACGGGGTATTTAATATTCGCGAAAGGGGTAACTTTGTCAATTTTAAAGATATTCGAAATCTGTAAACGGGTGCTGCTTCCTAATCGTTTGTACCCGTCTGTACCGCTTTCCATTTCGTTTGTACCCTTAAGGGGGTGGAAATATGGGGTATTTAATGTTCGCGAAAGGGGTAACTTTGCTATTTTTAAAGATATTCGAAATCTGTAAACGGGTGCTGCTTCCTAATCGTTTGTACCCGTTTGTACCGCTTTCCATTTCGTTTGTACCCCTAAGGGGGTGGAAATACGGGGTATTTAATATTCGCGAAAGGGGTAACTTTGTCAATTTTAAAGATATTCGAAATCTGTAAACGGGTGCTGCTTCCTAATCGTTTGTACCCGTTTGTACCGCTTTCCATTTCGTTTGTACCCCTAAGAGGGTGGAAATACGGGGTATTTAATATTCGCGAAAAGGGTAACTTTGTCAATTTTAAAGATATTCGAATTCCGCAAACGGGTGCTGCTTCCTAATCGTTTGTACCCGTTTGTACCGCTTTCCATTTCGTTTGTACCCCTAAGGGGGTGGCAATACAGGGTATTTAATATTTGCGAAAGGGGTAACTTTGTCAATTTTAAAGATATTCGAATTCTGCAAACGGGTGCTGCTTCCTAATCGTTTGTACCCGTTTGTATCGCTTTCCATTTCGTTTGTACCCCAACGGGGGTAAAAATATGGAATGCTGAACAAACAGTATAAGGAATAACTTTGTCAAACTGAACTCAAACTAATATTAAAGTGAAATTAAACTCAAAATAAAATTGAACATAAAATGAATATTCTTGGATTAAAAATTTTAATTTTATTTTATTATTTGTTATTTCTGCGAAGCTAAATAACAAAAACTGAAATATTAATATAAATATTTTGATATAATAAATTGAAAATGCGCGAGCGCATGTGTGTATGCGCGTGTGTTACGCGCGAGCGCGTAAATTGTGAAGTGTGTGTATGTGTGTGTGTATATACATACATATATATATATATATATATATATAAATGTATTAAAATGTAAATTATAGAATATGTTAAGATTTTACATATATTTTTTTCTATTTTTTTCTATTTTTTATTTTTTCTTTTAGGTTTTTTGAGATTTTTAAATTTTTTTACTTAAAAACTATTATTGTTTTATAACGCTTGAAACGAATGAAAAAATGTTTCATGAGACATGAAACAAACTAAAAAAGTTTGTATGATAAGACATACGAACTTAAAAAATAAATAATTATGGTAAGGCACATATAATAATAGTGTGTTTTATATTTTAATATATATTAATAAAGATAATTTCTTTTTTTGTGACATTATTCTTTGCGATGCCAGTAGCGGCTTTTTATTTCTGCAGAGATCATTATGAATTTCCCATCTTCCTTTCAGTCTGCGTATGTTTGCAATATAATGCCCCATACTTTCTACATCTGATGTGCCTTGATATTCTATAACAGAAAGCAATTTGTACATGCAATCATGAAATAGGAGATCTACGGGTATGTGGCTCAATGTGAATGTTCCTTCCCAATCTAATATATTTAAATTTTTTGCTAGATGTGTCGATTGTAAACACTCAATATCAATATAAAGCAGGTGTCCACAAATAATAGAACATTCTATGTTTTCTCCGTCACAACGAATACATTTTTTGTTCTTGTAAATATATTTTTCATTTATAGAATGTTGTAAAGCGCGCATATTTTCTTTATAAAACGGCTTGACATTAATATCTAGAATATTAAAGTTGTCATTTTGTACGTATTGGCAATTATGACAAGTTACATTTCTGCTTAAGGAGAATTCGTCCTTTAATAAATGTTTTGCAACTAAATTACAGATATTATAGCAGCAATTAATAGTTCCATGTGCGGGAGTGATAAACTTATTTAATATAAGTGCTCTTTCTTTATACACTTTAATGGAAGGTCCACATGTCGACAATTTTTTAATAAACGCGAACATGTCACTTTGAGCTTCTTCTACATAACAATGGAAATTTGACCAATCATAATAACCGACTAGTAACGTCTGAGCTATTGCATCAAAAGAGCATGTATTAGTAAGCATAGTGGGATCTTTTCCGAGAAGGACCGGTCCTAAAGTGCTACCATTTTTTAATAAAGGTACTGATGTTGTAAATTTTGGTTTTAAATGAATATTCTCAATGTCCGGACACGCAGTTAAATACTTGCCACGCTTCTTTGGACTATTATTTTTACCTTTCCAATTTTCAATTTTATTAAGATAGTTAAAACTTAAGTTAGCATTAGTGTCTTCTATATTACTGTCTGAATTAGTAGGATTAATATCAATAGGCGCGATAGAATTATCAGATACGCTAATATCGTTCTCACAATCAGTGGTAATTTTAAAATCTTTAGAGCTATCTGTAAGATCATTTATGTCATCGGAAATGTCATTATTATGTGTAGTCTTGTTAGTATTACAAAAAGATTGAACATTAGATTTATTTAGATTAATATTATCATCAGAATTATCTAAGTTATTATGTGCGGCATGCAAATTACCAGCTTGTAAAATTTTTACCGTGCCTGCAAGCGATCTGATATGTGTAATCAAAAATTTGTCAACACGCATGCACTTAGCATCTTTAAAAACAAGTTTTTTTAAACCTTTAAAATATTCTTCGCTGCAAGCGGAAGATGCTACGCTGGTCGACATTATTGCTGTCCATAAAGGGAAATGTTTAGCCATTTTTAATAAATTAGTGCCAAATTGAGGACACCAGTATGGATTCGGTTTTTCGCCAGTATCACTTGGTTTACTTTCAATTTGTATAGATTGCAAAAAACTTGTTATTTTCATATCGTATTTATCATCTAAATCATCTATCAAATTTTCATTTATAAAGTCTGTATCATCAGTAGTATCATTAGTATCATAATTAGTATCATAATTAGTATCATATATTTCATCGTTTTTTATTAATTGGATTAATCGTTGTTGTGCAGTAAGGCATCTAATTTGTTCGTCCGTAATTTCCTCTTCAGTATCTGATGCGCTTACAATTAAAATGTCACCACAAATCTGACGAAATTGATTGATACATGTGCATTTTGTCAGAAGACCAAAACAGCGTACGTAGAAATCTTTAACACGCTTATGTTTTCCATCATAGCACTTCCATTTACATACAATTTTCATTAGATGCGCGATATCAATACGTATTATGCATTTTGGTTTTTGCATGTTGTCCAAAGTTTCTAAAAATGTCATGCATCGTTCAACGTAACAATTCAAATTTACTTCATTAAATGCAAGACTAATTGCATTTATTAATGCAAAAGAGTAATCAACAACAATCTCTGAAGGACAAGGAACAGGTGTACGCAACCATTCACGTAACCAAAAAGACAACATATTAGTATCATGTCTTTCGGAGACCATTTGACACACTGGTAATGTTTTTTCATTCAAAGTAGCAACCATTTGGTATATAAATATAACATTTGATGACCCATCTGGTCTATTAATACGTTTGATTAAAGATCCGGTAGCATCTATGCTTAAGACACCAGTGCGTTTTTTATTAAATATTTTATATAAAAATATTTGTTCATCACTCCAATACATTACGTAAAATTTATCCATACCTATGTCTCTTATAAATCCAACAAACTCAGGTTTATATTTTAATTGAGCAATTGATAGAATAGGATCAGTAACCTTATATAATCCTAACGTTCGATCTTTCTCCAACTGTTTTGCTTTACGTAAAACGTTTTCGCTGTATAAATGTGCTGGCTCCACATCTCCAAAAGACATTACTTCATTCGCCTTTTCTCTTCTCCATGCATATGTCGATGACGCACATATTTCTTTGACAATATTTGCTCTATTAGCACCACGCAATTGTCGTTTTTTTTTATGTTGTATGGCAGTAGTATCATTAGTTGATATTTGAATATCAATACCATCTGCTGCTGGTTTATTCAGAGCGTACGCATTAATAATTGTATCACATTCGGTGCATTTACCCCATATTTTAACAAATATTTCGCCAGGATTATCATTAATTTTTGCATTTTTGAATGCAAAGCAACATGGAAGCTTCAGTGCTTTCCACAATTCTTCGGCGATTACATCCGTCCAACCTTTATTTAAAATTTTATATGAACGATCTTTATAAAAAGTATCTATCGGCGCTATTTTGTGCCATGTTTCGCTGGATAAATGGATTGAAGTACGTAAATCAGGTAAAATATTGTTCGAGGATTGTATAGACCAATTAGATTCGTTAGATGATAGAGATGTATCTTTCATTTTTTTTTTGGTACAATTATCTATTCCATAATGATCTAGCAATTTATGTAATAAGCCATTTCTGTTTTGTGACACGTACAAATATATATATTTTTTGGACATCGTATTATTTAATTTAATACGCGCTTCCTCCCAAACAGAATGCGTTAAATTAAAAACGCGACCTTCGTCATTCACGAGATATAAATCTTTAACAGCTTCGAATATCTCGGATGGAGATTTTGACGCATTTCGGGGCATATTGAGAAAGTAATATATTTTAACACAAATAAAAAATATAAACTAATATAATGTAATATTCTTTATCGAAATAGAAAAGAAACAGATTAATGTAAATTTAACCTTAAAATTATATGAGCACCTTATTATATATGAGAACTAAATATTATATATGAAATATTATACATGCACATACTCATAATATTATATGATACATATATATATATATATATATATATATATCATATATATTATGACTTAATAAACTCAAGAAAAGAGTTTTCTTCGACAAATCTTTTAGAGTGCGTTTTCGTGAGTGACAACAGACAGAAAGTGTCTTAGGTTAAACAGTGGAAGATGCTGAGCTCAATCGTACGCGATGTGCAATTGCTTCCTATCAGGAGCAGTCTTGCTTAATCACCTTATGCCTTATATATATCATGAAGCAGAACGGAGAGGAGACGATGTGCGCGGTGGGGACGCGACGTGTGATTGGTTACGCTTCCTCTCCACCGCGTCCCACGTCGCGTGCTCGCTCTTTTCTCCGCTCGTCCTGCTCTCGATATAATTTTAAGGCGCTCGCGCGTAACACACGCGCACACAGACATGCGCTCGCGCATTTTCAATTTATTATATCAAAATATTTATATTAATATTTCAGTTTTTGTTATTTAGCTTCGTAAAAATAACAAATAATAAAATAAAATTAAAATTTTTAATCCAAGAATATTCATTTTATGTTCAATTTTATTTTGAGTTTAATTTCACTTTAATATTAGTTTGAGTTCAGTTTGACAAAGATATTCCTTATACTGTTTGTTCAGCATTCCATATTTTTACCCTCGTGGGGGTACAAACGAAATGGAAAGCGGTACAAACGGGTACAAACAATTAGGAAGCAGCACCCGTTTGCAGAATTCGAATATCTTTAAAATTGACAAAGTTACCCCTTTCGCGAACATTAAATACCCCGTATTTCCACCCCCTTAGGGGTACAAACGAAATGGAAAGCGGTACAAACGGGTACAAACAATTAGGAAGCAGCACCCGTTTGCAGAATTCGAATATCTTTAAAATTGACAAAGTTACCCCTTTCGCGAACATTAAATACCCCATATTTCCACCCCCTTAGGGGTACAAACGAAATGGAAAGCGGTACAAATGGGTACAAACGATACTGAATCGAACGGCACCACGAAAATTACGATATCTCAAAGTGGGGTGCTGGTGATTTTTCAACCCTTAATAACTTGCAACCCTTAGGGGTACAAACAAAATAAAAATCGGTACAAACGGGTACAAACGAAGTACAATCGAATGCGTACCTGAAATATCCATTTACTTTAAGTCGGGTGCCAGGTTCACATAGCTCGAGTGGCAGAGGTACAGAGTCTGGTACCAGGCGAACGGTGGAGACATGTTCCGACTGCATCAAACCCGGCTGACGTGGCAACCAGGGGGATTCCGGTCTCGGAGCTTCTTGGTTTAGACCTGTGGTGGAGAGGCCCCGTCTGGCTTCGGGGACCAACCACCGCGTGGCCTGTGGTCGGTGACCTCGGTGCCCATCACGAGGAAGAAGAAAAAAGAGCGGTGCACCTGGCCGTCCCGGAGAATCCGGAGGATCTCTTCGAAAGGAGATTCTCCACTTTGACGCGGCTTGTACGCGTAGTAGCCTACTGTTACAGGTTCTATCACAAGGCTCGAGGTATGAGGGACCAAAGCGATTTCCTGTCCGGCGCCGAGTTGGAGATGGCTCTATCTGTGATGGTGAGGCGGACGCAGCGAAGGGAGTTTCCAGGAGAGCTGGGAGCGCTTACGGCGGGCGGCCTATTGCCCGGTGGCTCGTCTCTGCGAGCATTAAGCCCGTTCTTGGACGAGGATGGGTCCTTACGAGTGGGCGGTCGACTTCAATCGGCTCACCTGCCCTTCTCAGAAAAGCACCCGCTGATACTGCCGAAGGAGGGTTACTTTACCGAGCTGGTCCTTCGCGACGCGCATACGGCGACCCTGCATGGAGGCCCTCAACTCATGCGGAGCTATCTTCTCCGTCGCTTCTGGGTCGTGGGGGTGGCCACTCGGGTCCGAAGGATCGCCCGGGACTGCGTGCGCTGTGCCCGCTTCCGCGCGAAACTAGCGCAACAAAAGATGGGTCAGCTGCCGCCGGAGCGCGTACGCTCCACCAGACCCTTTGCATCGGCGGGGGTCGACTACGATGTTACGCTTTTTTCGCTTATCGACTACGATGTTCAGCTTTTTTTCGCTTATCTTTTGTTAAGTTGCAAATAAAGTGAAGTTCTGTGAAACTAGAACAATTAGTGTCTCTTATAGATACTCCTTCAACCACGCGGACGTTCTCCAAGCTCGAAGCCATTTCGAACCAAGACTTACGCGAACACACATTTATATTAACCAAAATATTATAATTATATATAATAGTTATAATAAGGTTTTTACAGAATATATACATTGATATCAACAAAATAATATTAATGTTACATATTTAACATAACGTTACAATGATGTCATTAAAATTACGTAGTATTTACGAAACTTTTAGAGTATACACATTTATATTAACCAAAATACATAAATGTTACATAACAAAGTAACACCAAAATTGCATAACAAATTCATTACGTTATTGACATAAATGATACGTCATTGTTTTGTTTCGCCGATCTATAACATATACATATATAGATTATTATGTAATTGTTTCGTAAATGATCCCTACGTGTTTACTGGGTATCAGAGATGGCAAAATATCAATTAAATTTTTTATAATTGAACAAATGATATGAACAGATTTAATTAAAATATTTTTAATTGACGATTAATTTTAGAAAGATTAATTAGATTTCGATACAATGACAATTGATATAAGCTAGATTAATCGAAGATCGTTTAATTAACAATTAATATGATCGAAGTCAATTAAAGATTATTTAATTGACAATTGATATAAACGAAATTAATCGGAGAACGATCGATTAAAAATTAATACAAGCTAATTTAATTAAAAGTTTTTTAATTAACGATTAATATGAGTTAATTTTAATTAGAAGTACTTTAATTGACGATTGAAAAAAACAGATTCAATCAAAGACAATTCAATTGACAATTGATTTGAGCAGAAACAATTAAAAAATATTTAATTGACGATTAAATATAGCAAATTTAATGCGAATCTCTTCCATTAATGATTGACTTAAGAAAATCGATATAATTTCTCTATTTCCATTAATTAACAATGTGTAACGATTAATACAATTTAAATTTTAATCGAAGATGTTTGATTGATGATATTAAAATGTCTGAATTTAAATAATATATATCTTTTCCTTGGTTCCAGCAAAGTTATTGTACGTAATAGTTACAATATAAATAATAAATAATTTACGTTTTTTAAACCATATTTTTATTCAGAACATTTTCAATTCATTATACATTTTATTATATTTAATTTAATTATATTTAATGTTAATATATATTTCTCGCATTTTTTTTCATTTGTTTTAAAATAATAAATGTATAATATGTTATAATAAAATGTGTTGTACATATATACAATATATATTATAATTCAAAATTATTAATCAAATGTAAATATTGCAGGAAGTTTGGTAATATAACGAAGTGTAACCATACAGTTTCCTTCTGGAGAACATTTCTGCATTCAACTAGGTAACCATTTCACAATGTTTTTACATATTACATTCAAATTGTGTTTATTTATTATAAATAAATTATTAAAAAGAAATATTGAAAAATATTGAATAACATAATTAGAATACGTTGTATATAAATATTTATATAAATGGTCTTGTTTTAAAATTGTATTATTATTTAAATGCTTAGAATGTATATATTTTGTTATTATGTATTTATTTATATATTTATATTTTTTTTATATTGAAAAGATTCATTTTTCTTTTTCCTTTTTTTAAATTAATAAATTTTATTAAATATTTGTTTGCCAATTAAACAAAAATGTAATCGTACACCAGCAATTACTTTTCAAAATATTATTTTTCTTGTGTGTGAATAGTTTCATATAATATCTGGATTGCAAATATATTGTTATAATAGTTTTGTTGCATATCTATTATGCATATAATTATTTATAATAAATAAACACAATTTGAATGTAATATGTAAAAACATTGTGAAATGGTTACCTAGTTGAATGCAGAAATGTTCTCCAGAAGGAAACTGTATGGTTACACTTCGTTGTATTACCAAACTTTCTGCAATATTTACATTTGATTAATAATTTTGAATTATAATATATATTGTATATATGTACAACACATTTTATTATAACATATTATACATTTATTATTTTAGAACAAATGAAAAAAAATTCGAGAAATATATATTAACATTAAATATAATTAAATTAAATATAATAAAATGTATAATGAATTGAAAATGTTCTGAATAAAAATATGGTTTAAAAAACGTAAATTATTTATTATTTATATTGTAACTATTACGTACAATAACTTTGCTAGAATCAAGGAAAAGATATATATTATTTAAATTCAGTCATATTAATATCATCAATCAAACATCTTCGATTAAAATTTAAATTGTATTAATCGTTACACATTGTTAATTAATGGAAATAGAGAAATTATATCGATTTTCTTAAGTCAATCATTAATGGAAGAGATTCGCATTAAATTTGCTATATTTAATCGTCAATTAAATATTTTTTAATTGTTTCTGCTCAAATCAATTGTCAATTGAATTGTCTTCGATTGAATCTGTTTTTTTCAATCGTCAATTAAAGAACTTCTAATTAAAATTAACTCATATTAATCGTTAATTAAAAAACTTTTAATTAAATTAGCTTGTATTAATTGTTAATCGATCGTTCTCCGATTAATTTTGTTTATATCAATTGTCAATTAAATAATCTTTAATTGATTTCGATCATATTAATTGTTAATTAAACGATCTTCGATTAATCTAGCTTATATCAATTTAATTAAATTAAAATTTAACTAACCTCTACGATAGTCGGCGGCAACGAGGCCGGCGGCGACGGGCTCGGCGGCGACGTGGTCGGCTTCATTCATCGGTATCTGAAATGTATAAAGAGTATTAGTTTTTTATAATAAAAAATAATAGTATTTTATAATGAAAAATAATATACTTACATCTGCTATTTCGGTGTTTGAGTACATCTGGAATTATAATAAAATGAAATAAGATCTGGATATTTCGAACACCTGATATAACGAGTCGATGCGCGTAAACAAGTTTTTATGCGCGAACGACAAGAGTAACATTAAAGTACGTCCGAAATATATCTATTGCAAAACTATATGTAAAATCATAATTATAATCACGGAACCAATAAATAAGATGCGAATATCTCAAAAATTCACGAAAAGATCCCGAAAAGTTCATAAAAATGACAATGTTCCGTCGCTTAATGCTAGTCGTTCTCGCGAAATAAATTATTAATAATAAACGAACTTAATTGCTGACTACTAATTAACTGATTCTACATTTCATTAAAGACGATGATGATGTTAGAACGATAGTTTACAGAATCTTATATGTATATGACTTACCGAAGTTAGTTGCTGAGATGTTAGTCTTTCTTCTCACGACCACAAACTGATTAGACCGCAGGCTGCGCGACAGGGGTGCGTAATCGTGCGGCTTGTATTTAGAATGGTATGTTCGATGCCACGCGTTTCACACGTGTTGTTCTTGGCCGCGTGTTCATATCATCGATGTTTTCGACAATTTTCGGTGCGACGAAATAATCGCTGCTTTAATCAGGTAATGATTTTATATTGTACGTATCAAAATATTTATTATAAATAAATTTGTGAATATGTGTGAATTGATGAAGTTAATGTGTAAAGTTATAAGATAATTAATTCTTTATATATTTGAATTATAATTAAATATTAATTTTATAATAGTACAGACACACACATACACACACACACACACACTCACGCGCGCTTATGTCCGTGTGTTGATACGTATATCTATATTCTTTAATTAATATTTAAATTTATATTGTACATATGCAGAATATATATGCAGGATATCACAGAATTAGTAGTAAACCTGTTAATGGAAGATTCTTGAGATAATTGGGAGACGATTTTGCTTCTAACTATATTGATATATAAATTTATAAACTATATAGTTTTTTTCAAAAATTTTGATTTTTCTCAATATTTTATATACAAAATTTTTGAAACAAGATCGACGAAAAATTAATATTTTATGAGATACTTACGTTCATGCAAAATAATGTGTTAAAGATGTAAAATACCCTGTTAAATATTCTCTTTGTGATTATCTTATTCTTACAACTTATTGTTTTAATAATTATATTTCACTTTTACGCGATATTTTTATTCTTTTTATTATTCCCCTTATTTCTATATGTGTATATCGTCTATAATTCTTATAATTTCTTTTTTTTTAATTGCATCTTTTGCTATTTTTTATTTGTTTTCGAATTATTACCCTGTATACATATATATATATATAATTTTTCTTTATAAAATCAATAAAATCAATGTTTACAAGCAACTATTATAATAAATATATATATTTAAAATACATCTAATATATATAATTTTGATTTAAATCGTAGCACCCTTTATACTGCGCATGATGCAACACGCCTTAACCGAACAAATATTTTGGAAAATCGTTCGTTTATATACAAACAGCAAGTGAGTAATACAATATAGAATTAATAATATAAAAAAAATAAAATTACATAACTTAAATAATGTATAATAATAGAAGTTTTATAAAATGTCCCTTAATTTTCTTGCTTCTTCTGACATTATTTCATAATGGTGTTTTTTAGTTTTACAATTCCGCTATTTTTCTTGTTTTTCTACTAAATTTATTTTTAATTTCATTATTTTTACTATGAAAACCGCTTTTGTAGAAAGAAGTTGTTGATTTATCGTTGTCTCTCTTTCATATGCAGCTTCATTGTTGTTTTGTTTATTTTTGTTTCATAATTTGTTATTTTTTGAAAATAATTTTTAAAATTATTTTTATTCTTTTTATTATTTCCCTTATTTATATATATGTATATTGTCCATAATTCTTATAATTTCTTTTCTTTTAATTGCATCTATTGCTATTTTTTATTTGTTTTCTAATCTTTTTTAACAGGTTATTAAATATCTAACATCTCTTTTCCATTACCTTCTCCATTTTTCATTATTCTTCTCTCGTAGATCTACCTACTTATTTTTCTGATTTTTTGTTTTGTCTTTATTTTCTTTTAATTTGTTTTGTTATTGTTCAAAATCATTTTATAACTCTCCCAATACTTTGTTCAAATATAATCTGTTTTAGTGCTTTAATGAAAAATTAAATAATATATTATTTAATTGCATTTAAAATTATGTTATATTCTTTATTATCATAATATAAATATAAGATATTGTTGTGTGCCTCGGGAGAGACACCAGGGGGTCGCGCCAAATTGGGATGGGAATCCGGGGCGTCAGGACTTGTCGGGTGTTTGTAGAAAATGCACTGTACTTGTCTTATTAAAATTCTTTATTCAACTTCAACCACTTGGCCTTTATTTATTTCACTAATAATACACTGAAGCTTTGCCGGGTGTGCGGCACTGACTTTCCGTCACTCCGCGTATCGCGCACAACTGCGAGTCGATGCTAAGTGCGCGCGCGGTTAGCGAGATCGTGGTTAGAGCGATTGTTTGTGTCTGCGACTGAGCGAGTTGTCGCGTCTCTACTCTCTTTTTATATCGTTGTTTTTTAGAGTTTTCCCGATCGGTAGGGGTGCCTGGCAACAGGTTTCCCCGGTCGAGAATCTAGGTGCAAGCGAAAATCTTCCAGATTTTTCATCGCGTCGTCAGCTTCTATCGGATTACAATCCAGTTCATCGTCATCGGATTTGTCTCTGTCTGCTGTTTTCAGATCATTTTCGCGCTTCTCGATTAATTCAGCAACGTTCTCAAAAGCTTTCTGTATTTCTTCGAGCCTTTCGTGATATTTCATTGCCTTCGTTAAAACAGACTCTGAATTCTTAAAGGCATCCGTGTAAGTCTCGAATGTACCTTTGAGTTCACTCAAATCTCTCCATGGTTTGAACAGAAGAAGCAGCGAGTAAAAGTATTTTTCGGGCTCAGTTTTTATATTAAATCGATAATGGTTAATTAAATAACCCTTTTTTCGTTTTTTTAAAAATAAACCCGATGCCAGTTTGTAACACTTGACTTCGTCATTATTTGACATCTGTTTCGTAATTTCCCAGAATCTGGCAAAATCGTACAAATTCAATGATTCTAATTCCTGAGGTCTATTTGGATAGTAATCATCGATGAGTGACGAACAGTAAATATTCGTAGAATTTTCATCGAGAGCTTTAATTTCATTAAATGTTTTAACTTTTCTATTTCTCACCTCATTAACATCGATCCATTTGACCACGGTATCATTATCCGTACCGTACAAGGGATTCCCAATAGTGTATCCGCAGCTTCTAAAGCACCGCATTCTCTGTTATTTAATGAACGCATTGCAAAATTCCACAGTTTCGATGCCAAGGACTTATTCGAATCTATCACTTCAAAGTCTGTATTGCATTTTTCCGACTTTGTCGTGTATTTTGTTAAATATGAGTTTAAAAACTCTGATTTTTCTCTAATAAATTGTATGTCCATATTTCCCTCCCAGGCTAATTTGATAGCCGGATTATAATCATTTATAAACCTTTCCGACTCCTTGCGAGGAAGATCGTACAATCTGCTCTTACTGCGTAAATTTTTTCTACCGACTATCAAAGTGATAACGTCTCTTAAAACGAAATTCTCAGTAACTGGCCGAGGAAAATCGAACCGACACTTTCTGTATATATTAGTTGCCGTTTTTTTCGTACGCATGCAATACGAGTTATGTTTATGATTCTGATCACTTATTACCGTATCGTACAACGTTGGCGAAACATTTTCATCTGGAATTTCACACGTTACGTATTTTCGAATAAACGTAGCAACTTCTTCATCCGGCGATTTTCCTAATACTGGAGCATCTTTTATCCAAATTATACAATGCATGTGCTGGATACTTCTACGTTGATATTCCAGTCGCCAGAAGTAATGAATAACCTTTCCTATAGGATTATCGGACGAACAAATAAAATCAATCATGGCTTTGAATTTTATGCACATGAATCTAGAAGTACTTACAGGATCGTATGCGATTAGTTCGTTGATGCCTAACTTCTCTTTATCGGGATTCATATCTCGTAAATATTCACCCAAATCGGACCATTTCCATTCACTAGGACTCAAAGTCAAAAACCACGTCGCTGGACCGTAATGCAAAGTCATGCATTTTACATTATTGGACGGTTGTCGCCAAAATTGATCCGTATTTCTCAATTTTGCGAAAATACTCATTAAATTCGATTCTAATTCGTAACCTTTCAATTCGTTCAAGTATCTACCAGCAGTGTATCTCTCTCGTGGGTTAGTAACCATCATCGTATAATAGATACCAGTTTTCAACTGTCGGTAGTTAGCATCATTGAGAAGGAAAAACAGATACTGCAGATTCAACCTGAATCTACTATGTTTCGACATCAATCGTGTTCTAATAAATAAATATTCCGGCAATGCAAAGTTTCTATCTTCTCGTTGTCCATTGACACCATCAGGATATAAATCAGGGAAACACATGACATCCAGATATTTATAACGATTATCCATTGGAAAATCTTCAATTTTCATCATTTGATAAAGCTTCAATGCAGATTCGTTATCGATTCTTTTCGCGTGTATTGGGTATATTGTATACTGATCGTTAATATCCGAATCTTCAGTGATTTGTGTGAGGAAAGCCCTACGTTTTAAAACGATTTGATCATTATTATTTTTGTTTTCCTGTACATTGTACAAA
This sequence comes from Nylanderia fulva, assembly GCF_048542155.1. NCBI lineage: Eukaryota > Metazoa > Arthropoda > Insecta > Hymenoptera > Formicidae > Nylanderia > Nylanderia fulva. The sequence goes on along the minus strand of NW_028190769.1, from coordinate 32,444 downwards.
TTCAATGCTGGTAATTCCTCAACCACCTCATTTATTTCGTCATTGTCGCTTTTGTGATTGACAATCCGATATTCTGTTTCCTGCAACTTATCATTTAATAGATCATCAGATGACGCCGGAAGACGAATTTTCGAGTAATGAGGATTATTTTCTTTCAACCATTGTAAAGCCTTATACACTTTATTAATATCTACCAAATTTTCCCAAACCACTTTAGATTTCTTGGGTATACCTCGAACGAGAATTCAACTCGTGATTCAAATTTATAGGATTTTCCGGAGGACATACCTTATCCAATGTTTCTTGTAAAGGTAAAGGCAAATGAAATGTTCTACCTTTTACTTTGCGGATCATTTGTCTATGCGGTATATGTTTGTTCGAAACATTGCCCATCAATTGCACTACTTGAAAGCTGCTCATTCTTTTGATTAACATTTTTTCGTAATCATTGAAATCTGACAAAACATCTGGTAATGGTTTTACCGCAAGATTATTCAAAATGCAAGTAGAAGGCAACACGCCTTTTTGAAATTTACCCAAACAAAGCTTACAAACGAATTCAGTATTATTACTGTATTCTGTTACGTTTGCTATCAGATCTTTCCAAAAAGGTCCGTCTATTGTTTTCCTCAGCTTCTCGAGCTTAGAAACGTCTCTTCTCAAGCATAATTTTTCGCAAGAGATGCAAGGGATACGTGGTAAATCCAACAATCGCTTTTTCATGACTTTAAATGCTTCGTAATTTTGCGAGAAAATCTTTTCCTCGTCCAAACAAACATCAGTTACATTTTTTGGATAAAATCTTGCTTTATTCTTAAAATCATTGGAAATTTCAACTAATTTATCCATATTGATGAATCTCAAAGATGAAAACAGTTGACAAAACTTATTATAATTGTCGATCAATTTGTAAACATTTCTTCGAATATTCCTCACAAAAGGAAAATGAGGTGATAAAGTGTTTATCATTGCAATGTATGACTTGCAAAGATTCGGATTTGTATAGCATTCCGGAGGATGTCCTAATCTGCTATTCATACGTGAAACGGAACAATTTTTTAGCTGCGCCATGAATTTAACATTCATTATCTTTTTCAAAGTACCTTTTTCAAACAGTTCCAAAAATTTTACAAACTTTTCCATGGAAGTATCATTTATGTGGCATTTGTTCTCATCACAATGCCACATTTTTAACTTTTTACCATTGTTATCTATTAACGGCAAAACATTTATTACTCCGTGAGGAGAGGATTGTCTCATTATAAGTGATTGCTCAAACTTTTTCCTTTGCTCGTAAGCAGTTTCATAAAAGTACGCTTCGGAAGACGAAGTATGTTTGGATAAGCCACAAAGAGCTCTAAGTTGATCGCTTTTTGGATATTTCAAAGTCTTACATTCATTGAATCGCAATAACGCAGCTTCAGCAACGTTTTTCAAATATGAAAACACTTTTCTTGCTGCATTGAGGTACGATTTTTTTGCTATTACACACCACTTAAATATCTGTTCGGCTTCCAATCGAGCACATATTGTTGATTTATTAATTTTTCTCGACATCTGTTGAATATAAAACTCTGAATATTTTGGAAACTTAAAACACTTTTGCCAAGATCGAACGGTATTAAATTTTTCCTTCATTCTCTTGAACATTTTCCATCTTTGTACGATAGACTTCTCGCTACGTTTTGCATTGCACCTCTTGTTGTATAATTTTTTTGAGTCGGGATATTTTTGTCTGAATTTTCGTTGGCGGTCTCTTTCACGGGCAGCATTTTTAAAATAATTTTTTCTTTTGACGTACGTTTTATTTTCTACATCTTTTTGGTATTTGCCCCGCTTTCTTTTACGTATTCCCTCAAGATCTTTTTTATATATATCACGCATTTTTTGACGCTTTGTTTCAGGATCCTTTTGGTACTGATCACGCACCATCTGAAGTTTTGTTTCAGGATCCTTATGGTACTGATCACGCACCATCTGACGTTTTGTTTCAGGATCCTTATGGTACTGATCACGCACCATCTGACGTTTTGTTTCAGGATCCTTATGGTACTGATCACGCACCATCTGACGTTTTGTTTCAGGATCCTTATGGTACTGATCACGCACTATCTGACGTTTTGTTTCAGGATCCTTATGGTACTGATCACGCACCATCTGACGTTTTGTTTCAGGATCCTTATGGTACTGATCACGCACCATCTGACGTTTTGTTTCAGGATCTTTATGGTACTGATCACGCACCATCTGACGTTTTGTTTCAGGATCCTTATGGTACTGATCACGCATTATCTGACGTTTTGTTGCAGGATTCATAAAATATTTTTCTTCGTGAGAAAAAGCATCTTTTTCGATTCGTTTCAAACGCTGTTCCTCTGTTTCCTTACTACGTGCAAGTCTTTTTCTCAGTGCATCTCTCTTGTCTTTTCAATGTCTCCAACGGCAGTAGCGTTAATGGAGCAATTGAATCATAGAGGTACGGAAAATGAGTTATTGTTTGTTTTTCAAACATTGCGGACAAATGAGGTCTTAGCAACGATTGATTATACGTCACGATGCTAGGATTTACGCCAAACAGAATAGATGTAACAATCGCAATTGCCATAGGACCACATGTATAACCGTCACCTTGCGACTGAACTTTAGGAAAAACTATTGGATTGTTTTGACAATCATGAAAGGGAAATAATCTGTCCACAAAAATTCGAATTTCTCCATTCAAATTTTGTATATTTGCATTACGACTACCTTCATGAGAATCATATATAATAATAGATTTTGCATCGTAATGGCAAGCAACCCAATGTCCACCACCAAAATCACTGTGCAGTATTTGCAAATGCTTCTTCTTTGAATTATTCAGTGGAACAATCTGATCGGGAAATATTGTCAACCATACAGGTCGAGGTGCATAATCAGAATTGCTCTCGAGTAGCGCATGGAAACTGTCTATCATCGTTCCCGTCAACCATTCTTTGGAAGCCAAAATATTCTTTTCCTTATTGCCATAATGGAACTTGTGACACTGATGATCCATTTTCAGTTGTTTGGGACAGTTTTAGTTATAGATATACGGCGTTTGGGGCAGCCTTCTAGTGATGCAAGTATCAAATAAGATTTTTCTAATTAGACGCCTAGGGCAGGCGAAAGGTCTGAGATATTGCAGACTAAAATGCTACAAAAGCGAATACTGTTAATTTGGATGTGTAATAGACCCAAAACAAAAATACTTTTTCTAATTGTATAGGCGCCACGGGCAAGCCAAAAATCTGCGCTATTACAGACGAAAACGCTATAATAGCGAATAATTTTAGTTTGGATACGTAATAGGCCGAACAAAATTAATTTTTGTAATTGGATGCAGGCGTCTAGGGCAAGCCAAAATTCAGCGCTATTAGCAGCCGATGTTCTAATTCAGCGCTTATGGCAGCTTTTATACAGCGCCTGAGCAGCCGATTAATTTTTTTTTATTTTTCCGGATCTGTAAAATAAAAAAATAAAATATTAAATTTCGTTCGCCAGGAATGAAATACTAAGGTAGTAGATATTAAACTGACTACACTGGCTGTCTATTCGATTTGTTAAACTATATTTATTGACGTTTCGACCATACGGGTTGTGGTCCTTTTCAAAATTACAATAGAAGCATTAATGAGTTACTGCATATCGTTATTGACATTTAAAAGTACGCTCCGGTGAGACTTAACTTAAGATCGGATGGTAAATTAACTGCGTTTCACTTGTGTCATCTTGCTACGACTGAGCACACTGTACTGTCCATACACAAGTGAAACGCAGTTAATTTACCATCCGATCTTAAGTTAATGTCTCACCGGAGCGTACTTTTAAATGTCAATAACGATATGCAGTAACTCATTAATGCTTCTATTGTAATTTTGAAAAGGACCACAACCCGTATGGTCGAAACGTCAATAAATATAGTTTAACAAATCGAATAGACAGCCAGTGTAGTCAGTTTAATATCTACTACCTTAAAATAAAAAAGTTATATAAATACATTATAAATTATTTTAATAAACATATGCAAAGATTCAAAATTATTACACTAATTAAACAATACTTCAGAAACTGCAGTTAAAAAGAAATGAAATTACATCTGTTCATTTTTCTTTTGTATAGTACTTGTAATTCACGTAATCACATTGACACGTCAAAATAGTATTTATTTATTATTATTGTAAATAAATCATCATTGCAGTAGATTTAAAATTTCTTAAAATTAAAAATCATAATCAAAAATTTGAAGTAAATCTAATTTTTTTTTATAAATAGAAACATTTTATTTTTTTTTTAATATATCGATTCTTCACAATATTTGATTCAATAATCTTACCTCAAGATTTTTATGCACAAAATGATGAATACCAATCAAAGTTAAATGCCTATCTTTGTTTTCCCTTTAAACTAAACAACTTTTGTCTGAAATTTTCCTATATACTTTCGAGATATTTAATAAGTACAAAATTTACTTATGAAATAGGTATTTCTGTACAAACAAGATTTATAAATACAGGATTTACTTACAGATTAAACAAGAATTTTTAAGAGGCATTGATGATTTATTGATAATAAAACTTCCTACGACATTTAAATAAACTTGTTAAATATGCAAGACGAAAAAATGTTTCAAACAAACACCATAGGATTTGAAGAAAGACAGATGATGCTGATATTCATTTGACCTTGCAGAGATCTTGAAAATTCCTGTTAACGTTAACCCACTAAACATGAAATATACATGCAATGTTTCAAATTGTTTCATTTAGATTTCAAATGATACATTTTACGTATTTGTTTTTGATATAATTCATAAATGTTACAATTGAAATATTTCATCATAGTATATATTAAAAATATTTCAAATGAAATATCTCAATTGATATATATTTAAAACATTCCAAAGTTATCGTTTTAGGTATATTTACAAAATAATAGTAAAATAAATATTTATGTACACGATTAGATAATCGCTTACATAATTTGGAAAATGGCAATCACGTATTACATTCAAATTGTGTTTATTTATTATAAATAAATTATTAGAGAGAAATATTGAAAAATATTGAATAACATAATTAGAATACGTTGTATATAAATATTTATATAAATGGTCTTGTTTTAAAATTGTATTATTATTTAAATGCTTAGAATGTATATATTTTGTTATTATATATTTATTTATATATTTATATTTTTTTTATATTGAAAAGATTCATTTTTCTTTTTCCTTTTTTTAAATTAATAAATTTTATTAAATATTTGTTTGCCAATTAAACAAAAATGTAATCGTACACCAGCAATTACTTTTCGAAATATTATTTTTCTTGTGTGTGAATAGTTTCATATAATATCTGGATTGCAAATATATATTGTATAATAATAATAGTTTTGTTGCATATCTATTATGCATATAATTTGGAAATAATATAATTTAATAATTAAAAATTGCAAACAGAATAATATATTCACATATTTATATTTATTATATTATATCTGCACATATTCATATTGATGAGATAATTGTTTATTATATAAAATCATGTGCGTGATAATTAAATATTTTCTATGCAATCAAATTAATAAGGAATATAATGATTTAACATGATTATATTCTAAATTTGTTGGTGAAAACGTTACGTGCAACAAATATATACAATTAAAGTTATTAAAATTTTATTATTTTTGTAAAATATCATGTTGAGAAATACGGTAATATATATATATTTTTTTTTTAATTTTCGGAGCAAACCGTTGAGAATGTTTGAATATCCTTTTCAAGGATGATTGTATCGCGATGGAATTTGAAAAACAGCGTAATAGCCTCGTGATCACTCGCGCCTAATAGGCCGAAGTATCTCGCCTTACTTTAAGGGATCCAATCACGATAACGCGCCCTACGCGCGCTCCAAAACTCGCGCTGTACTCACAGCAGTCTCAATCGAGAGAGCGAAAAGAAAACACTCTTGTACATAGCGTTCTTGTGCTAATAAAAAAAAAATAAAGTTACGATTCGACACCAAGTGCAAAGTTTCATTCAGAAAACACGAACCCGGCGATAACATTAACATACAAAATTGGTCCTTCGAGCCGGATCCGTGAAATTAATCGGATGAAACTGCGACCTTGTTCTCAATCACGCGTGAATCAACCCGAGAGTTTCGGACAACTTCCCAGTGTTCCGGAAGCCTTTGTGATCGAACGTTTAACGCGTTCTCGTTCGTTGCGGAGCTCTGTGTGCGAGAAGTGAGACCGCGCTACACGACCAGCTGTCGCGCGCTCAGAGACAGTCTCTCTCTCTCTCTCTCTCGCTCTCTCACGACGACGCGTGGAGCGAGAGAGACAGCGCAACGACGCGCGTTCCGACGCGCCCTCTTTCTCTCTATCTCTCTCTTGCTGCGGCTCTCTCGATCACGCTCTTACCAGTGCTCCGGACGAAGCCGCGGCGCTCCAGCCACGTGACGGTCACGCGCCCTCACGTACCCGGTGTCCGTCGAATTCTGCATTTGAAAAAAAAAAAAAAAAAAGGCAGAATTTCGACGTTGAAACATTTTTGCAGTACAAGCGCCGCTATCACGCGCTTTGCAATTTTGCCCTTCGGACGGCAGTTAAATGCCGTTCGAGAATAGCAACTGCACGTGTACTCCGCTACCCGTGCCCAGTGACTCTCATCTCCGGTGCCGCGATCACGTGCCAGTGATGGAATTCTCTAACACCGCGGGTGACAGTGAACATTGTTGCAAGTAACCCGCGCGCGCGCCGCAATCACGCGCTTAGCAAGTCGTTACACACTGTGACTCTCATCGTTTAAAGGTGACTCTCATTAATTGTGAGCCGCTATCACGCGCTACGAGCCAGTGAATCAAAACAATTCCTGGGCATTAATTTAAGAAACTTTCTGCATGCCTGCAGTACCAGGCGCAGGACGTCGTGCGCGCAACTATAAAGCGCCCGTCTCCTGCTTCTCTCCTTGACTCTTGTCAACTTTCGTCGAATCTCGACATTCTTAAACTACAATAAAGGTGCGTGATTTCAAGTGTGACTTCGCTAAAACGCGTTTTGCTATCACCACCGCACCATTATGTGTACTTTGCTCTAAGTGACAAGGATAGCCACTAACGGCCGTCGTGACGACGCCAAATCGCGCTAAAAATTAACTCTTTCTCTCACGCTCGCGCTTCGAGCCGAGGAATTTTTCCTCGCCGAGCAGCCGCGCGCGCCTTCTGCTCCCGTGAGTGACGCGTCTCATATGACGCGTCTCTCCTCACTCGCCTCTAATGCGCCGCGACATATACCGCGCCGAAAAATATTTGTCATTTGCAACTTGCCTACAAATTAATTTAAACTTTACCATGTTGTTTATCATTAACACTGCTTAATTTATCATGAAATCTATCACAATCCGGTGTGTACATGAAAGAGAGAGAGAAAGAGAGATGGAATGAGAGAGAGGTGGGAGGGGGGAGACAGCGAAATGGAGAAACAGAGATATATATGTATATATAACTTAATCATGATAATTTCTGATTTTTATAAATATAAACTAATACTTAATTTATAATCATTTATATAGTTTTTCCATAATTTTACATACTAATTTTGTTAAGTATTTTTTAAACGTTATTTTAATTTCTATGTTTATAATACGGGTGCAATAATCAAATTTTATGATAAATATATATATATATATATATATTTACATACTCCCGCAGCACCAGGATACGTGCTTGCGCCGCCGACAGCACCAGGCCTAGTGCTGCCGGCGGTGCAAATATATATCCTGATGCTGCCGGCGGTGCATTCACGTATCCTAGTGCTGCTGGCGGTATATATCCTGGTGCTGTCGGCGGCGCAAGCACGTATCCTGGTGTTGCGGGAATATAAAAGCGGCGATCGGCGTATTTTCGTTGGCGCGCCTGCTCCTTGTTCACTGCCTTACAAACCGCGGTGTTAATTTGCTGTAAAAAAAAGAAATTTTATATTTACATATATATATATATATATATAGGGTGTTAAAAAAGTGTCGCATACGCTCAGTACCATTCGATAGAAAATGAAAATCTAAGAGAAAATGTTTAATACTATTTTTCGATCTGATAAATAATTTCACCGCAATTAATTATTGTAATCAGTCAATCAGCGCGGAGTTACAAGAGTAAGTCAGGGGCGGGCGCGCGAAGTTAGCTGCGGCGCGGCGGCAACCGCGCTCACGTATGGTACGCAGTTTTACTTTTTCATAGCATAAACAATATTCCATTTCATATAAAAAGATTAAATAATTAATTGTCTTATAAAATATAAATGAAATAACGATCAATTAAAATTAATATTAATCAAAATTAATATTGGTCGCTAGTGGTGAAAATAAGCTTAAAAAACTTGACTTTGACGTAACTAGCAAATTTTATTTGATTATTTCATGACGTTTCGACCATTTGGTTGTGGTCCTTTTCAAGTGAAATTTCTACAACATAATATTACACAATAGTTTTTAACATACGAAAACTCATTTAAGTGTTAAATTAATAAAATAAATATAAATTTTATAAACATACCCATCAATTAAACCGAGGTTAACGTAACATCACACTGGTGTTATTTAAAATCGAAAGTTAAAAGTTAAAAGAGGAACACGTCCCATCGTTATGATGTTTCGTTAACGACTAAATTTGAAACGCGCCACTAAACAATCTTTATTATTTTGTCGTAAATGTTTGTCAAATTTTCGGTGTCTTTCTGTAGGTTAACTGTATTGTCATGCTTCTTTATGAAGAACATTTCAGCAATCTCTCTCTTTCTTACATGTTTCTCGTTATGTAAAATTGTCGGTGATTTCCAATCAAAGTTATGCCCAAAATCACATCTGTGTTTGCTCAAAACCGAATGATTAGACTCATGTAATTTAATATTGCTGGCATGTTCCTTCACTCTAGTGCATAAATGTCTTTTTGTTTGTCCAATGTATGATGCATTACAATTTTCACAATTAATCTTGTATACTACATTCGTTTTAATATCATTAGTTATTAAATCTTTACCTCGTTTTATCAGCCTATTCAACTTTTTTGGCAAACTATAAACGACATTTATGTTAGCATTTTTAAGTGACCTTTTAATACTGTCGCTAACGTCTTTAACGTATGGGAGTGGAATTACATAATTCTTATCTTGAGCCGAATTCATATTAACGTTATTATCTAAATCATTACTCAAACTGTCGTTATTATCCGCATTGTGACCGTTACCATTCCTGTTGTTATTCAGTACATTAATTCTTTTATTTACATACTTATTAATAATATGATCCGGAAAACAATTATTAATTAAAATGTTCTTTACAATCTCAATATTCGTATTATGAAATTGTTCGTTAGAAAGTAAAATTGCATGTAATGTAAATTGCAAATACTTTTCGTATTTCAAATGTTGTAGTAATTATTCTGTAAGAGCTTTGACATTATTTCTAAATGGACATCGAGAAACATCATAGTTTTTTGAGAGCAGGCCGCCATGTTATTTTTCTGAGTCATTAACAAATTGGTACTCTGGAATTACGAGCAATTATTTTTCATTGTACGGGCTAGTATGAATTTCAAATCAAATCTCTACAAACGACTATTATATTTTGTGCACTAAGAATAACATATCGCACTTATTTTCTAGAATCAAATTGTAATCAGTTTTACTTATATGTATGTATATTCAATGTGAACTTGCACCTTGAATAAAATATCACAGTTACTTTTCATAGTAATATATTATTACTAAATTTAGATAATATACACTTTACGTATGTTCACTTTGAACTGGCACCTTGAATAACATATCAGTTACTTTTCGTGATAATTTATTATTAGATCGTTTAAATTTTTGAGTACCTTCTTTTGAACATGGCCTGACCTTTTCATTTTTATGATTTTTTTAGGATATCACTTACTTTTTAAAGTACAGATATATAGAGCAGCTTTCTATAATAGTAATTCATGTATAAATTAATAGTAATTCAAGTATCACAAATATATGTATTTTCGATTCTTATCACATAACTTTGTATAAGTAACAATTTATGCAATACAGTTCAAAATAATTGAAATATATGGTATATATGTACATATATAAAATATATAATTATATTATAGTATACATATATATTTTATTTAATCATATATGTAAATGTTTGTATAATTGTAATAACTTTTAACGATACATTGCACATTTATTTCAATTGCAACAGAATGAATTTATATTCTTGTATGAATATTGAAAATAAAGAATGGGCCCCTCCATCGCCCATTCTCGTGAGAACGCAACCATATATTTTTCTTCGTCTCTCCGATTTTAACACGACATACATATTTCTGTCTGATAATTTTTTTCTTGATAATACTTTTTGAAATGTCATGAAGCCTAGGTCAAATTAGAAACTTATTGCACTCGTTTTAATGCAGCGCTTCCAGCAGCTTTTATAAAGCGCCAGAGCAACCGATATTTTATTTTGGCGCTTATGGCAACTTTTATACAGCGCTAGAACAGTTGATGTTTTAATGTAGCGTTTACGGCAGCCTTTATACAGCGCCATTATTTAATCTGTTCTAAGAACAATATGTATGCCCCTTGTGCTCCTTTGGGCCATTTTTTCTTGAACACTTCCATATCATTAGAGTAATACCATTCCGATTTTGTGTCAGCTCTCAACATACACGTGTAGTGACCACGATTCATTTCTTTACCTTTGTGAAATATAGCGCTTATTAGCTTGTACTTTTTTTTATTAATCGTGATATTACTCGTCGGCACGGCGGTAATCCGATTGTTGATAATTTTTTTAGAAGCACCGTTTACAAAAGTATATAAATTGAGCTGTATTACTACGACGGATAAAGTTGATTCGATTACGGTTTTCTTTTTCAACACGGTGCCCTTACATTCGTTACAATTGCCGTTCATCGTTTCCCATTTAGAAAATTCTACATTAATCAAACTTTGTAGAGTGACACCTTTTTTCCTTTTTAATGTCGAATGTATAGGTAATATTAACAAACTACTGCTTTCCAGCTTAGTTACATTGTAATTACATTTGACATTCGAGCAACATGTTACGTGCTTTAATTCGAGTTTTAATACATCATTGATGTCGGAATACGTCGACATTAGAGTCGTAAAAAATTCCGAAACATCTTGTTGTGTTCGTTCTTCGAAGCGTTTTCCGACAGATCTTCTAACCACTTGAATGTTGCAATATTTACGTTCACCATACGCGCAGATAGCATCAATCAATGCAGTCGATGCTTTATTTTTCAGTATTTGTTGCCTAATACGTACGCAATGAAACGCACATTGTAATATTACATTAGCGTAACACGAAACAGCATCGTTATTGCAAAGGCCATATATTTTCCACGTAACTATACTTTCTGGTTCCTCACAATCATAATTCTGCATATCATCAATGATATTAGGAATATCCCATCGACGATCGTACATTTTCACAACCTTTTTTTTGGACGGATTGATTTGTGGCAGTTCAGATTTGAATATAGATCTCAGTCGATTATATTCTACAATGGCTCTCGAGTTTGCTTTAACTGATGCTGGATTGAAATTTATCAAATGTAGGTCTTCCAATTTCTTACTCGTGACAAACCTACATAGGCTTGACCATCACTGAATACAGTCGTTCCTAAATCCATCATTGCATTATTACATGTAATTCCTTCGATTATAAATAATTCGACATTCTTTAATTTGTCTCTCAAAATTTTCAAGACCATGTCTGACAATTGCGTATATTTTGGTGTAGATTCATGACTAACCGGTAGTTGATACATTCTATGGATTGTCAAGCCATCGATATTGAATGCTGCGATACCCGTGGGAGCAGATACGGCAGTCGTTTTTTCCAAATTTATTCTGATCCAATGTTTAATCGTTTCAATTAGAAAACTTTTCCCTGTACCACCCTCGCCACTTACGTACAGTCGCAGAATCTGATTCTTATCTTGTAAAACTTGGCATACTCCATCAAAGACTCTTTTCTGGTCTTTGTTCAATTACGACATTATTTGCGATAAATCAATCGGGTCGTCATTCTTACCAAAATCTTCCAGATCTTTTATCGCGTCGTCAGCTTCTATCGGATTACAATCCAGTTCATCGTCATCGGATTTGTCTCTGTCTGCTGTTTTCAGATCATTTTCGCGCTTCTCGATTAATTCAGCAACGTTCTCAAAAGCTTTCTGTATTTCTTAAAGCCTTTCGTGATTATTCATTACCTTTGTTAAAACAGACTCTGAATTCTTAAAGGCATCCGTGTAAGTCTCGAATGTACCTTTGAGTTCACTCAAATCTCTCCATGGTTTGAACAGAAGAAGCAGCGAGTAAAAGTATTTTTCGGGCTCAGTTTTTATATTAAATCGATAATGGTTAATTAAATAACCCTTTTTTCGTTTTTTTAAAAATAAACCCGATGCCAGTTTGTAACACTTGACTTTGTCATTATTTGACATCTGTTTCGTAATTTCCCAGAATCTGGCAAAATCGTACAAATTCAATGATTCTAATTCCTGAGGTCTATTTGGATAGTAATCATCGATGAGTGACGAACAGTAATATTTCGTAGAATTTTTCATCAAGAGCTTAAATTTCATTAAACTGTTTTAACTTTTCTATTTCTTACCTCATTAACATCGATCCATTTGACCATGGTATCATTATCCGTACCGTACAAGGGATTCCCTAATAGTGTATCCGCAGCTTTTAAAGCACCGCATTCTCTGTTATTTAATGAACGCATTGCAAAATTCTACAGTTTCGATGCCAAAGACTTATTCGAATCTATCACTTCAAAGTCTGTATTGCATTTTTCCGACTTTGTCGTGTATTTTGTTAAATATGAGTTTAAAAACTCTGATTTTTCTCTAATAAATTGTATGTCCATATTTCCTTTCCAGGCTAATTTGATAGACGGATTATAATCATTTATAAACCTTTCCGACTCCTTGCGAGGAAGATCGTACAATCTGCTCTTACTGCGTAAATTTTTTCTACCGACTATCGAAGTGATAACGTCTCTTAAAACGAAATTCTCAGTAACTGGCCGAGGAAACTCGAACCGACACTTTCTGTATATATTAGTTTCCGTTTTTTTCGTACGCATGCAATACGAGTTATGTTTATGATTCTAATCACTTATTACCGTATCGTACAACGTTGGCGAAACATTTTCATCTGGAATTTCACACGTTACGTATTTTTGAATAAACGTAGCAACTTCTTCATCCGGCGATTTTCCTAATATTGGAGCATCTTTTATCCAAATCATACAATGCATGTGCTGCATAATTCTACGTTGATATTCCAGTCGCCAGAAGTAATAAATAATCTTTCCTATAGGATTATCGGACGAACAAATAAAATCAATCATGGCTTTGAATTTTATGCACATGAATCTAGAAGAACTTACAGGATCGTATACGATTAGTTCGTTGATGCTTAACTTCTCTTTATCGGGATTCATATCTCGTAAATATTCACCCAAATTGGACCATTTCCATTCACTAGGACTCAAAGTCAAAAACCACGTCGCTGGACCGTAAAGCAAAGTCATGCATTTTACATTATTGGACGGTTGTCGCCAAAATTGATCCGTATTTCTCAATTTTGCGAAAATACTCATTAATTTCGATTCTAATTGGTAACCTTTCAATTCGTTCAAGTATCTACCAGCAGTGTATCTCTCTCGTGGGTTAGTAACCATCATCGTATAATAGATACCACTTTTCAACTGTCGGTAGTTAGCATCATTGAGAAGGAAGAACAGATACTGCAGATTCAACCTGAATCTACTATGTTTCGACATCAATCGTGTTCTAATAAATAAATATTCCGGCAATGCAAAGTTTCTATCTTCTCGTTGTCTATTGACACCATCGGGATATAAATCAGGGAAACACATGACATCCAGATATTTATAACGATTATCCATTGGAAAATCTTCAATTTTCACTATTTGATAAAGCTTCAATGCAGATTCGTTATCGATTCTTTTTGCGTGTATTGGGTATATTGTATACTGATCGTTAATATCCGAATGTTCAGTGATTTGTGTGAGGAAAGCCGTACGTTTTAAAACGGTTTGATCATTATTATTTTTGTTTTGCTGTACATTGTACAAATTCAATGCTGGTAATTCCTCAACCACCTCATTTATTTCGTCATTGTCGCTTTCCTCATCGACAATCCTATATTCTGTTTCCTGCAACTTATCCTTTAATTGATCATCAGATGACGCTGGAAAACGAATTTTTGAGTAATGAGGATTATTTTCTTTCAACCATTGTAAAGCCTTATACATTTTATTAATATCTACCAAATTTTCCCAAACCACTTTAGATTTCTTGGGTATACCTCGAACGAGAATGTGCAACTCGTGATTCAAATTTATAGGATCTTCCGGAGGACATACCTTATCCAATGTTTCTTGTAAAGGTAGAGGCAAATGAAATGTTCTACCTTTTCCTAAACAGAGTTCGATTATATAAGTTTCTTGATTTAAAATGTGCTATATTTAAATCATTTAATAATTTTTTTCGTTCAAGTACAATTAACAGCAAAAACTGCATATACGTAGGTATGTATTTGACTCTACTGCCATTACTTGAAACAAATACATTATTCGATTTTAACAAATTGGAACTCTGGAATTACGAGTAATTATTTTTCATTGTACAGACTAGGTTTAAATTTTTGAGGACCATCTTTTGAACATGGCTTGACCTTTTCATTTTTATGATTTTTTGAAGATAGGGTAAGAGAGGACGAATGAGGGTAAGAGAAGACGAGATAGGCGAAAGAGGGTGAAAGAGAACGAAAGAGGGTGAGAAAGGACGTACGAGGGTGAAAGAGGTGAGAGAGGGTGAGAGAGGACGAAAGAGGGTGAAAGAGGACGAAAGAGGTCGAAAGAGGGTGAGAGAGAACGAAAGAGGGTGAAAGAGGACGAAAGAGAGTGAGAGAGGACGAAAGAGTGTGAAAGAGGTCGAAAGAGGATGAGAGAGGGCAAAAGAGGGTGAGAAAGAATGAAAGAGGGTGAGAGAGGACGAAAGAGAGTAAAAAAAGGTGAAAGAGGACGAAAGAGGGTAAAAGAGGGTGAGAAAGAATGAAAGAGGGTGAGAGAGGACGAAAGAGGGTGAAAGAGGACGAAAGAGGGTGAGAGAGAATGAAAGAGGGTGAGAGGGAATGAAAGAGGGTGAAAGAGGGTAAGAGAGAATGAAAGAGGGTGAGGAGAGGACGAAAGAGGATGAGAGAGGACGAAAGAGGGTGAAAGAAGACAAAAGGGGGTAAGAGGGAATGAAAGAGGGTGAAAGAGGGTGAGAGAGAATGAAAGAGAGTGAAAGAGGACGAAAGAGGGTGAGAGAGGGCAAAAGAGGGTGAAAGAGGGTGAGAGAGGACGAAAGAGGGTGAGAGAAGACGAAAGAGGGTGAAAGAGGCAAAAGAGGGGTGGGAGTGGGGGTGGGAGTGGGGGTGGGGTGGGGTGGGGGCGGAATGTGGAAGGGAAAGGGGTGGGTGGAAGTTGAAGGAGGTGTGAGTGAAAGGTGAGAAGAGATTTATACGCGGACAGAGAAGAAGAAGAAGAAGAAGAAGAAGAAGAAGAAGAAGAAGAAGACAACGTTACTTCATTTTTCATGAAAAACGTCACTTTTTGACCGCTTGTATCTCCAGAACGGCTTGACCAATTTTATTTTTTCTTGGCTCAAATTACTCGTGGCGATGCCGCCTTTCAGGTTATATTACGTGCAATTCAAAATTTTTTATATTTTAGTAGTTCTACACCCCCAAAAAATGGACTTTGATGGTGCAGGATAAGGAGACTTGTAGTGTCTTTTAAGGTCTTTTAAGGTTTGAACATGGCCGGAGACACTACCGCGTCTCCTGATATAAATCTCTTCTCACCTTTCACTCACACCTCCCTCAACTTTCACCCACCCCTTTCCCTCCCACATCCCGCCCCCCCGCCCCCATCCCCACCCCCACTCCCACCCATTTCCGTCTTATTTTTTCAGTTTTTTCGTTCTCTCTCACCCTCTGTTGTCCTCTTTCACCCTCTTTTACCCTTTTTCGTCCTCTTTCACCCTCTTTCGTCCTCTTTCACCATCTTTCGCCTCTTTCGTCCTCTTTCACTCTCCTTTGTCCTCTCTCACTCTCTTTCATTCTCTCTCACCCTCTTTTACCCTCTTTCGTCCTCTTTCACCCTCTTTCGTCCTCTTTCATCCTCTTTCGCCCTCTTTCACCCAATTTCGTCCTCTTTCACTCTTTTTCGTCCTCTCTCACCCTCTTTCATTCTGTCTTACCCTCTTTCATTCTGTCTCACCCTTTTTCATTCCCTCTCACCTTCTTTCGCCCTCTTTCACCCTCTTTCGTCCTCTCTCACTTTCTCTCACCTCTTTCACCCTCGTACGTCCTTTCTCACTCTCTTTCGTTCTCTTTCACCCTCTTTCGCCTATCTCGTCTTCTCTTACCCTCATTCGTCCTCTCTCACCCTATCTCCAAAAAATCATAAAAATGAAAAGGTCAAGCCATGTTCAAACGAAGGTCCTAAAAAATTTAAACCTTTCAAAATTTAAACGATCTAATAATAAATTATCACGAAAAGTAACTGATATGTTATTCAAGGTGCCAGTTCAAAGTGAACATACGTAAAGTGTATATTATCTAAATTTAGTAATAATATATTTCCATGAAAAGTAACTGATATTTTATTCAAGGTGCAAGTTCACATTGAACATACATACATATAAGTAAAACTGATTACAATTTGATTCTAGAAAATAAGTGCGATATGTTATTCTTAGTGCACAAAATATAATAGTCGTTTATAGAGATTTGATTTGAAATTCATACTAGCCCGTACAATGAAAAATAATTGCTCGTTGTGGCTTATCCAAACATACTTCGTCTTCCGAAGCGTAATTTTATGAAACTGCTTACGAGCAAAGGAAAAAGTTTGAGCAACCACTTATAATGAGACAATCTTCTCCTCACGGAGTAATAAATGTTTTGCCGTTAATAGATAACAATGGTAAAAAGTTAAAAATGTGGCATTGTGATGAGAACAAATGCCACATAAATGATACTTCCATGGAAAAATTTGTAAAATTTTTGGAACTGTTTGAAGAAGGTACTTAGAAAAAGATAATAAATGTTAAATTCATGGCGCAGCTAAAAAATTGTTCCGTTTTACGTACGAGTAGCAGATTAGGACATCCTCCGGAATGCTATACAAATCCGAATCTTTGCAAGTCATACATTGCAACGATAAACACTTTATCACCTCATTTTCCTTTTGTGAGGAATATTCGAAGAAATGTTTACAAATTGATCGACAATTATAATAAGTTTTGTCAACTGTTTTCATCTTTGAGATTCATCAATATGGATTAATTAGGTGAAATTTTCAATGATTTTAAGAATAAAGCAAGATTTTATCCAAAAAATGTAACTGATGTTTGTTTTGACGAGGAAAAGATTTTCTCGCAAAATTACGAAGCATTTAAAGTCATGAAAAAGCGATTGTTGGATTTACCACGTATCCCTTGCATCTCTTGCGAAAAATTATGCTTGAGAAGAGACGTTTCTAAGCTCGAGAAGCTGAGGAAAACAATAGACGGATCTTTTTGGAAAGATTTGATAGCAAACGTAACAGAACACAGTAATAATACGTAATTCGTTTGTAAGCTTTGTTTGGGTAAATATCAAAAAGGCGTGTTGCCTTCTACTTGCATTTTGAATAATTTCGCGGTAAAACCATTACCAGATGTTTTGTCAGACTTTAATTGTAACGAAGCACCTTTCCCGACGCCACGGATCGGCTCGTCGGTGCCAGGATTCGGGAAGAGGGGAGACTCAGATTTACAATGACACACGGTTGCTCTGGTAAAAGTAGAGTTTATTCGGGGCCACCTTCCTGTGGTTCTCCCGTGATTCAAACCATTATACACAGCACAGTATAATCGGACGAAACGCGACCAGATGATACAGACGCGTACACGACTTATTGCTAGGATTGACAGATAGAAATATTACGGACGAGACGCGACCAGATTATACGGACGCGGACACGACTTATTGCTAGGATCGACGGATAGAAATATTACGGACGAGACGCGACCAGATTATACGGACGCGGACACGACTTATTGCTAGAGTTTCCAACGCGGACACGCGTACGGGCGCCCTGAGAAGGGCGAGCTCCGTCGGGCGCCGGTGACTTTCAGGTAGGACCCGGTGACCGAGGACGCTCGGCCTGCACGACGAGAACGCTCGTCGGCCGGGGTGATTTACGGACAGGACCCGGTGACCGAGGACGCTCGGCCTGCACGACGAGAACGCTCGTCGGCCGGGGTGATTTACGGACAGGACCCGGTGACCGAGGACGCTCGGCCTGCACGACGAGAACGCTCGTCGGCCGGAGTGATTTACGGACAGGACCCGGTGACCGAGAACGCTCGGCCTGCACGACGAGAACGCTCGTCGGCCGGGGTGATCTACGGACAGGACCCGGTGACCGAGGACGCTCGGCCTGCACGACGAGAACGCTCGTCGGCCGGGGTGAGTTACGGACAGGACCCGGTGACCGAGAACGCTCGGCCTGCACGACGAGAACGCTCGTCGGCCGGGGTGAGTTACGGACAGGACCCGGTGACCGAGAACGCTCGGCCTGCACAACGAGAACGCTCGTCGGCCGGGGTGATTTACGGACAGGACCCGGTGACCGAGGACGCTCGGCCTGCACGACGAGAACGCTCGTCGGCCGGGGTGAGTTACGGACAGGACCCGGTGACCGAGAACGCTCGGCCTGCACGACGAGAACGCTCGTCGGCCGGGGTGATTTGGAGTGTGGGAGTTGAGGAGTGATCCCTGAGTACGCTCGAGGGACCAGGACGGGACTGGTGACGAAGTCTCGGCTGCGCCGCTCTTTATACCCGTCGGCCACCCCACTCTAAGACTAGCTTGGAGGGGGTCGAGTGACGGGTGGGGGCGAAAAGGCGGATTCCCAACGTATTCGTGTGGTGGCCCCGAAAGGGGCCGTTTACACGAGCGCGGGCGACTAGTGACGGCTAATCGGGTCGTCACATCACCCTCCTTTTCTAGGGGGGGGTGGCTATTCGACGGATCGTTCGCGGTCTTCCTCGTCGGTCGAATCTGATGATCCACCGGCCCGTCGGGGTGCGTACCTTATACCGCCGTGAGATGGTGGCGGCGTGGTACGGTATGTCGACGGTTTGGCCATCCCCCAGAGTGACCTGGATGGGTCGTGGCGGTCCCGGGCGTGGTGCTGGCACTGGTGGGGCCTGGCCGGTTGGAGGTCGGCGTGGTGCCGGTTGGGGTGGCTCCCTGGCTGGTGGCGCGACAAGGGATCGCACCTGTTGGCCTGTGTTGGCGCGATGCGCTGGCTGGTCCGCTTCGTCAGGCGTCGCTGACTGGCGCGTGGTGGCTGGCGGTGCGACAGCGGATGGCGTGTGTCGGCGGGTGCCGGTTGAGGGAACCGATCGGTTCGCGGATGGTCGAGCGGGCTGGCGTGCGCTGGCCGGTGTCGTCGTGGGCCTGGTGACGCCGGCGACGGTGGAGGCCGGGGAGTCGGAGAGGACCGGTGGTCGTCGATGCCGGGTGTTCACCGGGATAGGTCGGCGTCTGCCCGGGGGAGGCGGAGGTGCCTCCAAGAGCACCAAGTTCCGACGTCGCTGCTCGGCGTCGGACCGCTGGATGCGGGCCCCTATTCCCGGTACTGGCCGGGTGGTTCGCCCGGAAACGGGCAGATTTCGTCCGGAAACGGACGGATTTTTTTTTTGAGCGCTGGTTTGCTTCTTCGTTTGGTGTTTCCATCGTGACGGGATGAGTTCCGACCCAAGGGTGCCCGTTCTTTATACCCCTCGGTGATCTGGACGCGGACCATGAAGAGTGCCGCTCCCGGTGCGGGACCGGGTGGCAAAGCGCGGACCATGAAGAGTGCCGCTCTCGGTTCGGGACCGGGTGGCAAAGCGCGGACCATGAAGAATGTCGTTCCCGGTATTCGGCCAAAGATTTTCGACAAGACGCGGACCATGAAGAGTGCCGCTCCACGTATTTTGATTCGAAACCGCGAACATGCCTAACGGTTGACCGGCGGCGTTAATCGGCGCGCGTTGCTCGGGTATCGGACTAGGGTTCGGTCGCAGGACGCGGTTCGGAGGCGGATTTCAAGTCCCTCACGTGGACGTGCCGATGCCATCGACCTCGGTTGTCCTTCAGGTCCACGATGACGGGGGAGATGATGCGTCTGATCGTCAACGGGCCACCAAATCTTGGTGCTAGTTTGGCATTAAAGCCGCGCTCTTTGTTCGATAACGGGTGCTCCTTTTTCCATACTCGGTCTCCAACTTGTGGACGCCAGTCGCGTCGACGTAAATCGTAGTTTCGCTGTTGATGTTGGAAGGCGCGGGCCAGGTTGATTCTGACAATTTCGTAGGCGTCTTCGAGTCGACGTCGAACTGTTTCAGGAGCGTTGCTGGTCGTTGCCGGGCGGCGGTCGTCGGGATGCGGTGATTGTAACTCCCGGCCGTACATCAGAAAGGCCGGGGTGTATCCCGTGGATTCTTGTCGTGCGGTATTGAAAGCGAACTGGAGCTGGGGAATGTGTTCATCCCAACGGCGATGTCGGCCTTCCACATATTGCGCCACCATGGTCTTTATGGTGCGGTTGGCTCGCTCAACCGGGTTGCACTGCGGTGCGTAGGCGGGGGCGGTTTTATGCTTGATCCCGAAGGATCGTAGTAATCCCTCGAGCTGGTGCGATCTCAACTGAGTCCCGTTATCAGAGACGATGGTGTCCGGGCAGCCGTGACGATATATAATACGTCCAGCTACTTCTCGTGTGACGTTGGCGGCGGTGGCTTGGCGGAGCGGCGTCATCTCTATCCATTTGGAGAATCGATCCTGCATGGTCAGCAGCCAGGTATGGCCACT
Source organism: Nylanderia fulva (assembly GCF_048542155.1). Classification (NCBI taxonomy): domain Eukaryota; kingdom Metazoa; phylum Arthropoda; class Insecta; order Hymenoptera; family Formicidae; genus Nylanderia; species Nylanderia fulva. The sequence continues at coordinate 11,429 of NW_028190769.1, read as the reverse complement.
GGTCGATCGTGGCAATGGTCCGACCAGATCAATGGAGACCTGTTGCCACGGGTGCGTGACGTTGGTGGCTCGAAGTTTCCCGGCCGGCAAGGTTTGTGCGGCCTTGTGGGTGGCGCAGTTTCGGCAGTCACGGACGTATCGAGTGACGTCGCGGAACATTCCTGGCCAATAATATAAGCGCGCTACTCGTGCGATGGTCTTCGCAATGCCAAAGTGTCCGGCGGTCGGGTCGTCATGCAGTCGGTGCAGTATTTCCGCGCGCTGGGGTTTCGGGACGCACTGTTTCCATTGCTCCTCGCTTGGCGAGTCGTGGAAGTTGAGATCATGCAGGATGTGTCGATGCAACTGTCGGTTCTGGATGCGGTAGTCCGCATGTTCGGCCGGGTGTTGTTGTACCTGGTGATAAAGGCGGCGGTACCATTGACAGTCTGGAGCGGCTTGTATGACACAGGCCTCGGGTTGACGAGAGAGAGCGTCGGCCACGATGTTCAGTTTTCCTTTACGATACCGGATGTCATAGTCGTACTGCTGAAGCTCGAATACCCATCTCCCTAGGCGACCGGTGGGAGCTTCCAGTCTCTGCAGCCATCAAAGCGACTGGTGATCGGTGACAACCGTGAAGTGATAACCCTCCAGATAGTCGCGCATTCAACGGATTCCCCACACTACCGCCAGACATTCTAGCTCTGTAGCGCTGTAGTTCCTTTCTGCGCTATTTAGTGTACGGCTGGCGTAGGCAATGACGCGTTCGCCTTCGGATAGTTCTTGGGTGAGCACGGCACCTAGCCCACACGTGCTGGCGTCGGTCTGGAGGGTGAATGGTCGGCTGAAATCGGGACAAGCAAGAACTGGTGCGGTGGTGAGCGCCCGCTTCAGCTCGTCGAAAGCCTTTTCTTCTTCTGGTCCCCACGCAAAACGTGCTCTTTTTTGGGTCAAGCGTGTCAACGGTGCGGCGGTGGTGGAGAAGTCTGGTACAAAACGGCGGTACCAGGAGGCGACGCCGAGGAATTGGCGCACTTGACGTACGGTTGTCGGGGTCGTCCACGCGGCTACCGCGCTGACCTTGTCTGGGTCAGTTCGAATGCCGTCTTTGTCCACTATATGCCCCAAATATTTGAGACGGCTGCAACAGAAGTGGCACTTCTGTGGGTTAAGGCGGAGGCGCGCTTGTCTCAACCGTCTGAAGACCTCGGCCAAATGTTCCATATGGGTCTCCAGTGACGAGCTGACTACGATGATGTCGTCGAGGTAGACCAATACGTGTGGCTCGAGTTCCGGGCCGAGGACACTATCCAGCAACCGCTGGAACGTGGCCGGTGCCGAATGTTACCCAAAAGGCATGACTTTAAATTGGTAGAGTCCTCGCCCAGGAATTGTAAAGGCGGTGGCTGGACGGCTGACCGGATCTAGTGGCACCTGCCAATATCCGTCCTTTAAGTCTAGTGTTGAAAGGTACTGGGCCCCTCGGAGCTTATCGAGGGTAGCGAGGATGTGCGGCAGTGGGTAGGCATCTTTGTCGGAGGCTTGATTCAACTTGCGGAAATCGATACAAAATCGGTGTCCTCCATCCTTCTTCTTGACGAGGACTACGGGGGAACTCCAGGCGCTGTTGGACGGTTCGATCACTCCGGCTTCCAACATTTTATTCACCTCGCTATCAATGACGGCCTGCATGGCCGGATTACGGGGTCGGTATCTCTGCTTTATTGGGGCTCCAGGCCGCAATCTGATCTGGTGTTTGGTGCGATCGGTGGGCCCCTGCACGGACTCAAATAACCGGAGTTCGGTATCCAAGAACTGCCGGAAGCGCTGGTCTTCCTCTGGTGAGCGTGGGGAGATTCCGGCGGACAGTTTGCCGTAGACAGACGCCACCTGGGCCGGAGCCGTCCTCCCTGGTCGGTTGGATGGGGGAGGCGGCAGCGTAATGCGTAACCGAGCCCATAGGTCGACTCCGATTAGTACCTCGCTGCTGAGGTTATCCAGGACCTGGAAGCGGTGGCGGACAGAGCGAGGACCGACTCGGATGGCGAAGCGGATCGAACCGGAGGTGGGTGCCTTGGAGCCGTCGGCTAAGTTGACCGGTTCTTCGGACGGCTGGATCTGGAGGCCGCGATCAGACAAGCGTTTGGCCATGGCGGCGTTCACAAACGACACTTCGGATCCGGAATCGAGAAGTGCCCAAGTGTTGAATCGGTGAATCTGGACTGGTAAATGCGGCCGCGGTGTGTACTCTATCTGGACGCGGGTCGGACGATGGCCGCCTCGTTTCCGACCCGCCGGTCGTTTTCCGTCGGAGGGTGGCAGTCTCGCGTTAGGACGCCATCCTTCCCGCACTGCGAGCAGAACTTCCGTGCTGGGCGGCGACAGTCGAGTCGTGTGTGCCCTCGCTGTTTGCATCGCCAACAGCAACTCGCACGGTCATAGGTAGTGGCGGCAAGATTCGCCTCGGTGGACCGTAATGTTTCGCGGCGTTGTTCTTGGCGACGCCGGTGGATTTCCTCCCACTCGGCGGCACGACTGCATAGCGCGGAAACGGTGTGCAGTTCGTCCAATCGAACGTATAGCTGGAGTTCCGGGTCGGCGTTTTCGTATAATTGCTCGAGCCGTTCCTGGCTAGTGTAGCCGCCAGCCCGACGCATCATTGTCTGTACGGCGGTAGCGTATCGCGTAAACGCCTCTCCTGGCTTCTGTCGCCGGCCTTGTATTTCCCGTCGTAATTGTCGTTTGTACCCGGGTGATAGATACTGGGCCAAGAAATCCTTTCGGAACCCGGCCCATGTGGACCACTGTTCTCTGGTGTTTCGCCACCACAGAAGGGCGTCGCCCTTTAACAGCTCGGACAGACCGGTGAGAAGATTGTGGTCTTCCAGACCATAGGCCACACTGAGTTCCTCCAGATGCTCGAGGAAAGCAAGGGGGTCCTTAGCATCAAAATGGCATCCCCATTTGCGTATCTGGTTGAGGGCCTTAGCCGGGTCGGCTTCTGGTGGTTCGGGGGTTCCGCGTGCACTCCGGTAACGTTCTTCGCGGCTAAGCGGTGCGTGGAGCGTTTCGGCCGCTCCGGTGTTTGGCTGATTGGCCATTACGTGGTCTCTTATGCGGCGGCGGAGGTCGATTAATCTCCCTTCTGGGTCTAGATCGCGGGTGGCGAGGTATCGGACGGCTTCCTCTTTATCTAGGCGGTAGATCCACCCAAGCATGTGGATTGCAAACCGGAGTCTCAGACGGTCGAGTCAGGTCCCTGTTCGGGCGCCATGTAACGAAGCACCTTTCCCGACGCCACGGATCGGCTCGTCGGTGCCAGGATTCGGGAAGAGGGGAGACTCAGATTTACAATGACACACGGTTGCTCTGGTAAAAGTAGAGTTTATTCGGGGCCACCTTCCTGTGGTTCTCCCGTGATTCAAACCATTATACACAGCACAGTATAATCGGACGAAACGCGACCAGATGATACAGACGCGTACACGACTTATTGCTAGGATTGACAGATAGAAATATTACGGACGAGACGCGACCAGATTATACGGACGCGGACACGACTTATTGCTAGGATCGACGGATAGAAATATTACGGACGAGACGCGACCAGATTATACGGACGCGGACACGACTTATTGCTAGAGTTTCCAACGCGGACACGCGTACGGGCGCCCTGAGAAGGGCGAGCTCCGTCGGGCGCCGGTGACTTTCAGGTAGGACCCGGTGACCGAGGACGCTCGGCCTGCACGACGAGAACGCTCGTCGGCCGGGGTGATTTACGGACAGGACCCGGTGACCGAGGACGCTCGGCCTGCACGACGAGAACGCTCGTCGGCCGGGGTGATTTACGGACAGGACCCGGTGACCGAGGACGCTCGGCCTGCACGACGAGAACGCTCGTCGGCCGGAGTGATTTACGGACAGGACCCGGTGACCGAGAACGCTCGGCCTGCACGACGAGAACGCTCGTCGGCCGGGGTGATCTACGGACAGGACCCGGTGACCGAGGACGCTCGGCCTGCACGACGAGAACGCTCGTCGGCCGGGGTGAGTTACGGACAGGACCCGGTGACCGAGAACGCTCGGCCTGCACGACGAGAACGCTCGTCGGCCGGGGTGAGTTACGGACAGGACCCGGTGACCGAGAACGCTCGGCCTGCACAACGAGAACGCTCGTCGGCCGGGGTGATTTACGGACAGGACCCGGTGACCGAGGACGCTCGGCCTGCACGACGAGAACGCTCGTCGGCCGGGGTGAGTTACGGACAGGACCCGGTGACCGAGAACGCTCGGCCTGCACGACGAGAACGCTCGTCGGCCGGGGTGATTTGGAGTGTGGGAGTTGAGGAGTGATCCCTGAGTACGCTCGAGGGACCAGGACGGGACTGGTGACGAAGTCTCGGCTGCGCCGCTCTTTATACCCGTCGGCCACCCCACTCTAAGACTAGCTTGGAGGGGGTCGAGTGACGGGTGGGGGCGAAAAGGCGGATTCCCAACGTATTCGTGTGGTGGCCCCGAAAGGGGCCGTTTACACGAGCGCGGGCGACTAGTGACGGCTAATCGGGTCGTCACACAATGATTACAAAAAAATTTTAATCAAGAGAATTAGCAGCTTTCAAGTAGTGCAATTGATGGGCAATGTTTCGAACAAACATATACCGCATAGACAAATGATCCGCAAAGTAAAAGGCAGAACATTTCATTTGCCTCTACCTTTACAAGAAACATTGGATAAGGTATGTCCTCTGGAAGATCCTATAAATTTGAATCACGAGTTGCAAATTCTCGTTCGAAGTATATCCAAGAAATCTAAAGTGGTTTGGGAAAATTTGGTAGATATTAATAAAGTGTATAAGGCTGTACAATGGTTGAAAGAAAATAATCCTTATTACTCGAAAATTCGTCTTCCGGCGTCATCTGATGATCTATTAAAGGATAAGTTGCAGGAAACAGAATATCGGATTGTCGATGACGAAAGCGACAATGACGAAATAAATAAGGTGGTTGAGAAATTACCAGCATTGAATTTGTACAATGTACAGGAAAACAAAAATATAATAATGATCAAATCGTTTTAAAACGTAGGGCTTTCCTCACACAAATTACTGAAGATTCGGATATTAACGATCAGTATACAATATACCCAATACACGCGAAAAGAATCGATAACGAATCTGCATTGAAACTTTATCAAATGATGAAAATTGAAGATTTTCCAATGGATAATCGTTATAAATATCTGGATGTCATGTGTTTCCCTGATTTATATCCTGATGGTGTCAATGGACAACGAGAAGATAGAAACTTTGCATTGCTGGAATATTTATTTATTAGAACACGATTGATGTCGAAACATAGTAGATTCAGGTTGAATCTGCAGTATCTGTTTTTCCTTTTCAATGATGCTAACTACCAACAGTTAAAAAGTGGTATCTATTATACGATAATGGTTACTAACCCACGAGAGAGATACACTGCTGGTAGATACATGAACGAATTGAAAGGTTACGAATTAGAATCGAATTTAATGAGTATTTTCGCAAAATTGAGAAATACGGATCAATTTTGGCGACAACCGTCCAATAATGTAAAATGCATGACTTTGCATTACGGTCCAGCGACGTGGTTTTTGACTTTGAGTCCTAGTGAATGGAAATGGTCCGATTTGGGTGAATATTTACGAGATATGAATCCCGATAAAGAGAAGTTAAGCATCAGCGAACTAGTCGCATACGATCCTGTAAGTACTTCTAGATTCATGTGCATAAAATTCAAAGCCATGATTGATTTTATTTGTTCGTCCGATAATCCAATAGGAAAGGTTATTCATTACTTCTGGCGACTGGAATATCAAAGTAGATGTATTCAGCACATGCATTGTATGATTTGGATAAAAGATGCTCCAGTAATAGGAAAATCGCCGGATAAAGAAGTTGCTACGTTTATTCGAAAATACGTAACGTGTAAAATTCCAGATGAAAATGTTTCGCTAACGTTGTACGATACGGTAATAAGTGATCAGAATCATAAACATAACTCGTATTGCATGCGTACGAAAAAAACGGCAACTAATATAGACAGAAAGTGTCGGTTCGATTTTCCTCGGCCAGTTACTGAGAATTTCGTTTTAAGAGACGTTATCACTTCGATAGTCGGTAGAAAAAATTTACGCAGTAAGAGCAGATTGTACGATCTTCCTCGCAAAGAGTCGGAAAGGTTTATAAATGATTATAATTCGGCTATCAAATTAGCCTGGGAGGGAAATATGGACATACAATTTATTGGAGAAGAATCAGAGTTTTTAAACTCATATTTAACAAAATACACGACAAAGTCGGAAAAATGCAATACAGACTTTGAAGTGATAGATTCGAATAAGTCCTTGGCATCGAAACTGTGGAATTTTGCAATGCGTTCATTAAATAACAGAGAATGCGGTGCTTTAGAAGCTGTGGATACACTATTAGGGAATCCCTTGTACGGTATGGATAATGATACCATGGTCAAATAGATCGATGTTAATGAGGTGAGAAATAGAAAAGTTAAAACATTTAATGAAATTAAAGCTCTCGATGAAAATTCTACGAATATTTACTGTTCGTCACTCATCGATGATTACTATCCAAATAGACCTCAGGAATTAGAATCATTGAATTTGTACGATTTTGCCAGATTCTAGAAAATTACGAAACAGATGCCAAATAATGACAAAGTCAAGTGTTACAAACTGGCATCGAATTTATTTTTAAAAAAACGAAAAGAGGGTTATTTAATTAACCATTATCGATTTAATATAAAAACTGAGCCCGAAAAATACTTTTACTCGCTGCTTCTTCTGTTCAAACCATGGAGAGATTTGAGTGAACTCAAAGGTACATTCGAGACTTACACGGATGCCTTTAAGAATTCAGAGTCTGTTTTAACGAAGGTAATGAAATATCACGAAAGGCTCGAAGAAATACAGAAAGCTTTTGAGAACGTTGCTGAATTAATCGAGAAGCGCGAAAATGATCTGAAAACAGCAGACAGAGACAAATTCGATGACGATGAACTGGATTGTAATCCGATAGAAGCTGACGACGCGATGAAAGATCTGGAAGATTTTGATAAGATTGACGACCCGATTGATTTATCGCAAATGATGTCGCAATTGAACGAAGACCAGAAAAGAGTCTTTGATGGAGTATGCCAAGTTTTACAAGATAAGAATCAGATTCTGCGACTGTACGTAAGTGGCGAGGGTGGTACAGGGAAAAGTTTTCTAATTGAAACGATTAAACATTGGATCAGAATAAATTTGGAAAAAACAACTGCCATATCTGCTCCCACGGGTATCTCAGCATTCAATATCGATGGCTTGACAATCCATAGAATGTTTCAACTACCCGTTAGTCATGAATCTACACCAAAATATACGCAATTGTCAGACATGGTCTTGAAAACTTTGAGAGACAAGTTAAAGAATGTCGAATTATTTATAATCGATGAAGTATCCATGATTTCAAATGTGACATTTATGTTTATCAATCTACGATTATGTGAAATTTTTGATACGACAGATACAAATGATGGTTTCTTTGGCAGAAAACACATTCTCCTGTTTGGGGACTTATTGCAGCTTCCTCCTGTAAAAGGACAATTTTCGTTTGTTAAAATGTCTCGATCAGAGATTCAGAAGTATTTAGGTACCATGGGTGGATGTGATTTGTGGAGATTGTTCGAGTACGACGAACTTTTGATTAATATGCGACAAAGATGCGACAATACATATCGTGATATACTTTCTAAAATACGAAGAGAGAGGTTTAGTAACGGATTCTGACATCAATGTTCTTCAGTCTAGAAAAATCAATTTTAAAGAAAGTAGTTGCGACGTAAAATTGAATAAACTTTGCACTTATATGAATCAATTACCGATTGATACAATTTGTTTATTGCCCACGTGTTATTTGTGCAAGGTTTTGAACACAGCAATGCTCGATAAAATCGACAGCGATGAAATTCTACTAATAGCAGAAGATGATGTTGACTGTGCTCCAGCAATGAAAAAAAAAGTGCATAAAATTTTGGAAGACAAAGATGATAAAGTGTCTGAAACAGCTGGCATTGAAAGAGTAATAGCGATTAAAATTGGCGCTAAAGTGATGATTCGACGAAACATTGACGTAACTTTGGGACTTGTCAATGGAACGATAGGCAATGTAGTTGCAGTTAATCGCTCTGCTGACGGCAATTGTATTGATACCTTCAAAATAGTTATTTCGGATAACAAAGAAATCGCAATAAGGAAAGTAGATATTAAATTTGAAGTATTCCACAAATTAGTGGTACATCGGAAACAATTTCCATTGTCTCTCAGTTATGGAATAACTATACACAAAAGTCAAGGAATTACATGTAACAATGCAATGATGGATTTAGGAACAACTGTATACAGTGATGGTCAAGCCTATGTAAGTTTGTCACGAGTAAGTAAATTGGAAGGCCTACATTTGATAAATTTCAATCCAGCATCAGTTAAAGCAAACTCGAGAGCCATTGTAGAATATAATCGACTGAGATCTATATTCAAATCTGAACTGCCACAAATCAATCCGTCTGAGAAAAAGGTTGTGAAAATGTACGATCGTCGATGGGCTATCCTCAATATCATTGATGATATGCAGAATTATGATTGTGAGGAACCAGAAAGTATAGTTACGTGGAAAATATATGGCCTTTGCAATAACGATGCTGTTTCGTGTTACGCTAATGTAATATTACAATGTGCATTTCATTGCGTACGTATTAGGCAACAAATACTGAAAAATAAAGCATCGAATGCATTGACTGATGCTATCTGCGCGTATGGTGAACGTAAATATTGCAACATTCAAGCGGTTAGAAGATCTGTCGGAAAACGCTTCGAAGAACGAACACAACAAGATGTTTCGGAATTTTTTACGGCTCTAATGTCGACGTATTCCGACATCAATGATGTATTAGAACTCGAAATAAAGCACGTAACATGTTGCTCGAATGTCAAATGTAATTACAATGTAACTAAGCTGGAAAGCAGTAGTTTGCTAATATTACCTATACATTCGACATTAAAAAAGAAAAAAGGTGTCACTCTACAAAGTTTGATTAATGTAGAATTTTCTAAATGGGAAACGATAAACGGCAATTGTAACGAATGTAAGGGTACCGTGTTGAAAAAGAAAACCGTAATCGAATCAACTTTATCCGTCGTAGTAATACAGCTCAATTTATATACTTTTGTAAACGGTGCTTCTAAAAAAATTATCAACAATTGGATTAACGCCGTGCCGACGAGTAATATCACGATTAATGAAAAAAAGTACAAGGTAATAAGCGCTATATTTCACGAAGGTGAAGAAATGAATCGTAGTCACTACACGTGTATGTTGAGAGCTGACACAAAATCGGAATGGTATTACTCTAATGATATGGAAGTGTTCAAGAAAAAATGGCCCAAAGGAGCACAAGGGGCATACATATTGTTCTTAGAACAGATTAAATAATGGCGCTGTATAAAGGCTGCCGTAAGCGCCGAAATGAAACATCGGCTGCTCTGGCGCTGTATAAAGGCTGCCGTAAGCGCCGAAATAAAACATAGGCTGCTCTGGCGCTGTATAAAGACTGCCGTAAACGCTACATTAAAACATCAACTGTTCTAGCGCTGTATAAAAGTTGCCGTAAGCGCCAAAATAAAATATCAGCTGCTCTGGCGCTTTATAAAAGCTGCTGTAAGCGCTGCGTTAAAACGAGTGCAATAAGTTTCTAATTTGACCTAGGCTTCATGACATTTCAAAAAGTATCATCCAGAAAAAAATTATCAGACAGAAATATGTATGTCGTGTTAAAATCGGAGATACAAAGAAAAATATATGGTTGCGTTCTCACGAGAATGGGCGATGGAGGGGCTCATTCTTTATTTTCAATATTTATACAAGAATATAAATTCATTCTGTTGCAATTGAAATAAATGTGCAATGTATCGTTAAAAGTTATTACAATTATACAAACATTTACATATATGATTAAATAAAATATATATGTATACTATAATATAATTATATATTTTATATTTGTACATATATACCATATATTTCACTTATTTCGAACTGTATTGCATAAATTGTTACTTATACAAAGTGATAAGAATCGAAAGTACATATATTTGTGATACTTGAATTACTAGAAAGCTGCTCTATATATCTGTACTTTAAAAAGTAACTGATATCCTAAAAAAATCATAAAAATGAAAAGGTCAGGCCATGTTCAAAAGAAGATACTCAAAAATTTAAACCTTTCAAAATTTAAACGATCTAATAATAAATTATCACGAAAAGTAACTGATATGTTATTCAAGGTGCCAGTTCAAAGTGAACATACGTAAAGTGTATATTATCTAAATTTAGTAATAATATATTACCATGAAAAGTAACTGTGATATTTTATTCAAGGTGCAAGTTCACATTGAACATACATACATATAAGTAAAACTGATTACAATTTGATTCTAGAAAATAAGTGCGATATGTTATTCTTAGTGCACAAAATATAATAGTCGTTTATAGAGATTTGATTTGAAATTCATACTAGCCCGTACAATGAAAAATAATTGCTTGTAATTCCAGAGTACCAATTTGTTAATGACTCAGAAAAATAACATGGCGGCCTGCTCTCAAAAAACTTTCGATGGATAGAATAAATAATTGAAATAAGAGTTGTGAAAATTGTAAAAAATTAAAAATCTCCAATCTTTCTTTAGTAAAATTTCCCGTTAATGACCATCATTAACCTAGGCAAGGTGGCATATGTGATTGGGATTTAACATTATCAGTAATTTATTGAATAGACATAGAAAAGTTTTGTTGTATGCATCGGTTCAGTGTTTGAAATAACCATGTACTATTCATATACTGTAAAGCACAAATTCTTCATTTCTATCATAAATAATATCTATTTATTAAAATTTTAGCAGACGTCTTTTAAATAGAAAATAGAAAGGCTTCCGGTTCCGGTAAGAGAGTGAGTGACAGGTGTGTGAAAGCGTGGCAGGTATTTGTAAGGAAAGAGTGAGAAAAGGGGTGAGGTGAATAGGAGATAAGAGGTGAGAGGGTGTAGAAAAAAGAGGAGGAGAGATTGAAAGGATAGGAGAGGATAAAGGGGTAAGGAGTTAGAAAGGAGAAAGTAGGAAAAGGTGAGACACGTGGACACGTAGACACGTGGAAGCAAGAGAGTAGAGGAGAGTAGGTGTAGGGAGTAGGTGCAGTAAAGTAAAAAGATAGGGAATTCACTAGGGAATTCACTAGCGAGTTGGAGCGAGTTGGAGCATAGAGTAGGTGAATCGAAGAAAGAAAGCGATAAGAGGGAAATGATTAATGAAGAGAATATTAGAGATAGGAGGATAGAGATCAATAGAGATAGGATGTTAGAGG
>NW_028190768.1:0-55888 GCF_048542155.1 Nylanderia fulva | reverse complement strand
TGAAAATAATTATTCGGCGGAACGGTTGTGATACCGTTAATTGTTTGTGTGCAAAGAATGTTTATGAGATGACAGGTTTAATTTATGACAACTTTTTTCCGTGACAAACATACAAAAAAGACCGTGACTTTTATTATTGACGCGGATGGAAAATTCTAGAATTTACAAAAATTTTACTTAACATCTCAAACAATAAATAAAATAAATAATAAAGATAAGCAGTAATTAAAACATAGTAGCAGAGCGTGGTTGCTGAAAACATCCGTAATTGGTGAAAATCACGTGATTGACGTGAGGATTGAGTGAGCACATGGAGATTTAGTGGCTAAGCACATGTTCGCGGATCAAAAATCAAAGATAAAAATTTAATTTCGGGAGATAAAACACAAACTGAAGAACTTGAGCAACAACTAAAAATTCAAGACTTCAAGCTAAACAAAGAAGACAGAAATTTTTTGAGAAAAAGTTTCCTGAAAATATTGAAAAAAACTGTGATTTTGAAAATTGAAATCGACAAGAATTTGAAAACTAAAGAAGCAGAAGAAATGGCTAGGCAAGCAAAAATCGACGACATAAGTATTCCAGTGTTTGATGGAATAAATTTCGCAAGTTGGAAATTCCGACTCACGACCATTTTAGAATATAAAGATTGTCAAGAACCGGCAAGAAGAGAAAGAGCTGCTACTGATAACGAAGATGCTTGGAAGAAAAGTGATCTCAAAGCAAAACCATTTTAATCAGTGCTATGTCAGATAAGCAATTGGAATACATTAGCGAATGTAAAACGACGTTTGAGATGATGTCAAAGCTAGAAAAAATGTATTCAACAAAATCGACATCTCTGCAAATAATAAACCGAGGAAAATTAGAAGAAGTCAAGTTGAAGAATTACAGTAATGTGGAAGAATTTTTTGTTGAATTTGAAAAGGCATGTAACGAGCTGAAATCAGCTGGTGGACAACTAAGAGAAGAAGAAAAAATGAGATATTTAATTAAAGCTCTACCACCAAATTACTGCTACATTGGAGATTTTATTGATCTAGTACCTGAAGAGCAAAGAACCGTCGAGTATGTCAAAACAAAAATTGAAGAAAAAAACTTGAGCAAAGGTGAGAGTACGACGCAAAGAGGCTATGGTCGAGGCAGAGGACAAGGTCATCAAGCGGCAGGACCATTCAACGAGAATTACAAGAAGAATTCACAAGAGTCATGGGCAACGCAAGTTGTTAAAGTAAATGTAAATGATGTAATGAAAAATGTGAATAGAAATGATAACGAAATTGAGTGGCTGTTAGATAGTGGTTGTACAGACCACATTATCAACAACAAGGAGTATTTTTGTAAGTACGTTGAATTAAAAAGTCCTATTGATGTAAAATTACCTGATGGAAAAAATATGAAAGCAACAAAGTTAGGTACAGTCAAAACTTATTTCAAAAATTATTATAATGAAGTAGAAGTTGATTTGAAAAATGTTTATTTTGTAAAAGGTATAAAAAGGAACTTATTGAGTCTTTCTAAAATAACTGAAAACAATACTATTGTAGCTAGAGAACACATTGCTAAAATTTATAATAAAGATAGAAAATTAACAGCTGTTGCCGATAAGAGTAATGGTTTGTACATCATGAAAAGTTTTTTTTTACGATAATGAAAAAAATGATATATATGCAAATGCAGTGAAACTGACAGATAAAGAAAAATGGCATAGAGCGTTAGGTCATGTAAATTTTCAATATTCAAATAAATTGGTTAATGGTAAATTAGTAGAAGGCTTACCAGATAAATTAGAAAATAATATCATGAAATGTGCAAACTGTATCCAAAGTAAAATGGCTAATGTACCGTTTGAAAATAAGAAGACTCACAAGGAGATGACGCCAATTAGAAAATTGCTTTTCCAACGAGTCATAGTGCGTTTGATAGTTTACATGTAGCTAATAAAAACCCTAAAGGCGTTTGTGCCAATGGGCCTTCGTTTAGGAGAAATTACAAAACAAAGTTAGGGTCACGCAACTATGTCCCATGTAAAGAAGAACATTAAAACCTTTTTCGAGTAAGCGGCGTAGTTGAACCGACTAAGGCTCCCGTTCATACATTTTTGCGCCGGCGTCGTGCGTTCGAGTCCCGCCGACGACTGCTTCGCTTTTTTTTTTTCAATTTTGGATATATAAAAGACACTACATTAATCATTATTTATTTTTTTAAATTTATTTTGTTTTTCTATGTAAAAATAAGGACATTTCGGGATATTTGAACGCAATACGAAATAAAAAACAGTTTTAAAGTCATGAACTGATTATATTTCTCATGCAATGTACATGTGTTATTTTGTCAAGAATATTTTGTACAATATAAACTTTCTTTTATAATTATATATTTATTTACATACGATAAAAGGTTTCCATCGCTTCGCAATGTTGTGGATGAAAGTTGATGTAAAAACATTGGAAACATAAAATTTTTTCGCACCACGAACATTTAATAAATGAATTATGTTGTCCACATACACATGTTTTATTATAAATGTTTGAAGGAAAGCATAATTGATTCACATTTAAAAATATTTCTCTATCGTCAGCTAATTTGGATGCATACCATGCATATTGAAGCATACATTTAAATTTCGGCGCTGATAACAGATAATGAGTTAAAGATTGTATACGAATCGCATCAGCACGAGTATTTAATTGTTTGCTTTCGTCATCTGATTGTGAAATTACATCTGGACAGTTTTGTATTTTCTTAATTATAATTTTCACTTGTCGATAAAAATAAACGTCGCACGGCTGACATATCGGAGTACATTTTGGCAATATAATTTGTAAATTACATGTTGGTTTATTATTTTTGTCGCGAAATATTTCGTTATACATTTGGATGTTTTTTTGTTCTCCCCAAGAATCAACAATAAATAAAAAATTATCCCCGACATACGGCTTAACAACATTTTCTAAATACTGTGCGTATAATGATGTTGTTAATTTGCCCGATTTAGAACATGTAATAACATTTTTACATAATTCTAATAATTTATCTACATCTTTTTGTACGCGTACTCCAAAATTATCAGAAAATTCTTGCAAACAAACAAATACTTTATTTAATAACTTCCCGGATTTCGTCAGCAAATACTGGGCGGTGTATGAATGCGAAACTTTATTTAAATCGCCTATGTACAATTGAACTAATTTTTCTCCAGTGTACGTGTAAGTTCGCGAAACATTAACTCCATGCTCACATCCTGTTTGGTCTGTATTAATTACAAAATCGGGATCGTAATCTGGCGAAATTGCTTGAATTAATGTTTGAAATTGTTCCGCTGATTTTATGACAACTTTTGGTGTAATTGCTTCTTTTTTGGAAACATATCGAACAACGCGACGATTTGATATCCTATAATCGTGTAAAAAATTGGTTAACCACTTGCTGGATGCTACAAAATAAAAAACATTTGTATGTTCTTCGCTGTCTTGTTCTTCTTTTAGCTTGTTATATTGTGCGGCTGCAGCAATAGCCCACCGTTGAAGCAAACGTCGCGTAACTAATTGATTCTTATTTCTTGCTTCTGTGAAGCGATCGTACACATTAGTTTTTATTGTATTTAATTTGTCTCTAAAAGTACCGCCTGACAAAACAGCTTTTTTATATTTCGTAACATCAGAAGGATTGTTTAAATATTTTCTAAAATGATGCTTTAATGTTTTGGAAAGATCACTGTGGATGTTCTTGAGCTGTCAGTACGATCTTTAATTTTGTATCGTATGGCACTACTTTATGCGTAGAAATTTTTTTTTGGATTTTTTGGATATATGTTAGTAAGTAAGAAACAAAATAATGTATGCGGAAATTAAAAAAATTGATTATATGATTTAATGCAAGAAAACGAAAATTGCCACAATACTACTATGTAATTGCTACAATTTCTCCTGCCGCTCTCTCGGGCCGTCTTTGTCGCTCTCCCTATGAATCGTGTTGCACGCGCATCGACAGGCCGACGCTGCGTGCAACTGCGATTCTCGCAAAAAATACGATAATAAAAACGAAATAACGTAACCGGATCGCACCTCCCCGAAATGAGGGGCGCTCCAGATCCCCGCGTCCTACCCGATCGGGCTTTTTGCCCTTGTGACGGCGCTCCAAAAGCGCACGTCACAAAATAAATGATTTATATGTGTTTCGCGAACGCGCTGCGTAAGAAAGGGTCGCGCGGCACAAATGAGCCACTTTTCTGTCAAAAAAAAGAGTTTAATTCTCTAACACAATTCAAAAACTTAACTTAACAAAAACATAAAAAACTTCATACAAATGTTAATTATTTTACACTGAAATCGTAATCAAAATCAAAGTGCGGAATAAGCGGCGATCGTCAACGAAATTTTAACGGTTTTACAAGCATGCGGTTTGCGTTATGCGGTTCACGGCGGAAAAGCGATAAGGCTGCTAAGCCGGGTGTGAGCTCGTCTTTTATAATCTTTAGAATGGAGCTCACCTTCGCGTGAAGCGCCAATGATTTTGCGGATTTCGAACGGTGCGCGAGGTGACCTGAGAACATTACGTGTAATTGGCCGCTGTCAAAATTAACGGAAGACGGCTGGCAGAAAGCATGCGCGCGCGGGCGATCGCGATAATTATTGGTGAAAAGAGGCGCCCGTGGTAAGCCGCGCATGCTCCCTGAAAATAATTATTCGGCGGAACGGTTGTGGTACCGTTAATTGTTGATGTTTTGAGGAATGTTTTTTCGAGACAGATTGATTTATGTCGCTGTGTTTTCTCCTCGAAAAACATACAAAAACGATTTGCTGTAAATATCGATTATTCTAGAATCTTATAAAATATTATTCGAACAGAATATTTTATTTTATTATACTGCTAATATTTTCTGATGCGTTTTGAACAATATGAAAGTATTTTTGAAATTGAGCAGATAATAATACTATCATTATCGGAATAGATCAGTAGTTAGATAAGATTGTATTAAAAGAGATAGATTTTATTTTTGATTATATAGATATTGTTAGTATTTATATGTATATATAAAATTTATATATTTATATATATTTGTCTACTATATGCGCACAATAAACATATATAATTTCTATAAAAGCAGGCTATCTTGAGTGGACATAAAACAGATAAAAATAATCTTGTAAGTTCCTATACAATTTTTTTTATAGCGCAAAAAACGGATTTTACGACCGATATTGCTCTTTTTCCATTTTTCTAAAATCCGCGGACACGCCCGCTTCCACACGCGGTCAAAACAAAACTACGAGTCCGATTCGGCTGAAATTTTGACAGTAGCCGTCTACGAGAATGTACTACACGATAGTAAAAAACTCTCTTGCAATACTGGCACCATCGGGCGATGAGGCTAAGTACTTATCGGACTGCCCTCGTATATATATAATATATATATATATATATATATACATATATATATATATATATATACATATCTACCTATCAATCTATCTATTTAGCTATTTGTCTATTGAACTGCTTTTCGTATTGCATATATATATATATATATATATATATATGTGTGTGTGTATGTATGTATTGTAACCGTAATTCTTTTTATTCGGTCAGATAACTAGTTATCCGAAAAGTAGGGCCGATGTAATTGGCCGACGGCACACCTTCGGCGCGGAAAGCGGAAAATTCGCGAAGGCACAATAAATTTTCGTTTGCTTGGGCGCCAGGCGCGAGATTCACGCTACTCTAAAAATTCATAACTAGAAAAAGATATTTTGTAAATCTTGAAACATCCTGAAAGTCCGCGACGGCAATACTCGACTCGCTCAGAGCGTCAAGAGGTAGAGGGGGGAGTTCGGACGGGAGAAAGAACGGAGTTCGAGAGTGGCTATTTAGAATCACTCAAATGTAATAGTCATGGAATATATTTTAACAGTAAGGTAAACAAAAAACAAAAAAAAAATATAAAAGTTTGAGTGATAGGGTGTACAAAAAAATAATATTTTTTAGATAAGTTACGAATTGAGATCCGCGCACTTGTCGTTTGTGGCGGGCAGAGAGTTTTATGTGACGCCGAAAAACAAAGAAAGCGAAGTCGTATTTTACATTCGGAACGATACTGTACGGCGCATGTACGGCCGAGACGCGGCGCGTTGTTATGATCCCGCGCCTTTGAGACGACCCGACGCGGAGATATCAGGTGACACGCGGGACCCGAAAGTAAACTTGCCCGCATACGTGGCGAATAATTATTAACGCACGAGACTTAATAAGGTCCGTGCGAAGTAATTGATTCTAGTAATCTTGGCAATACGAAACCTTCCACAAACTATAGTAGATCCTGCGCGAGTACCCCTGAGATTTATCACGCTATCTTTTGCACAATTTCACAAAAGATAGAAAGGATACTCGAATAATCGTATGCGCGAGAAAGAATACGCTATATATCTCATACGCGACTATAGACATGATTATCCCTTTCCAAAAAGTGCATGTTATGTATTCATATAATTCTCGCAATATCTCGAATGTATTGTTGCCTTTTTATCGTGATGCCGATTGGTTGTTGGTTGTCGAGCATTTCGTGCGCTATGACTTGATTCACTCGTATCCTCGTATGTTGGTTATACGATATGACTGTCAAACTGTCATACTGATAAACTGTCATACTGATAATTAATATGAAAGAAATTAAATAACACAAGCGCGCGCTAAACAATTCTATTACAATTTTCTATTGTAACAAAGGTAAGGTAATTGTAGCAATGCAAGTATAATTAAATATAATATAATATAATATAAATATAATATAGTAACCTATTTATAATATAGTAACCTATTTAAATTATAATAATTTTTTAAATTAATATACATATAAAAATATATATTAATATTAATATTAATTTAATTTCTTACCATTGGAACGATTATGTGTTATAAATTATATTGTATATAATAGAAAGAAAGAAAGTGACGGAGATTAATCGAGAGAAATAGAGAAAGGAAAAAGGACCATAGAAAAGAAAAAGAAAAAGAAAGAAGAGAAAAGAGGATTCGTAAAAAATAAAGAAAGATAAAAACAGAAGGAAGGAAGAAGGAAATATACAATATTAGGTAAATAAATTTATTTTTTATAAATTTAATAAGTGTATATATATATATAAATATAAATATATACATATATATATATATATATATATATATATATACATATATTTATATAGGGCATATCACACATAAATCAATCACTTTTTTATTTGCTTTATTTTTTTTATGTTTTTGCATTTATTGAAAGTTGTTTCCATGATTTGAAAATATTTAGACATTCTTGAATAGTAGTATTTTGCAATTTTATACCACCGTAACGATCATATCAATTTTAATCTAATTTATTTTTTTCCCTCAATGAGACCCTTTCGATTATTTTCTAAAAAATTGATAACATTTGCGACTTAAATACAAAATTTTTGAGCCATAAACAAAGAGGGGATTCAAATAATTTCAACTTTTTAACACCATTTTTTGAAATTTTTTTTTTCGACAATTACATTCCTTAATTTTTTATATTACTCCAATAAAACAGAAAAAGTTTACAAAGATAATAATTATATAGT
Organism: Nylanderia fulva; assembly: GCF_048542155.1. Lineage (NCBI taxonomy): Eukaryota > Metazoa > Arthropoda > Insecta > Hymenoptera > Formicidae > Nylanderia > Nylanderia fulva. The sequence continues at coordinate 48,296 of NW_028190768.1, read as the reverse complement.
TTAAAATGTTAGTAGTCGAAAAATAATTTTAATATTATTTATAACTATTTTTTTGCTATTTTGCTCGAAATAATGTTTGTTAATTTATTAGACGACTCGTATCGAAAGAAAAACTTTGCAAATAAAAGACTTTAATTAAATATAATACATTTTATTAAAAATTATAACAAAGAAAAAGAAAATAATTAAAAAATAAATTATTTTAATAAATTATTTAAATTATTAAAAAATAAATGTTATGTTATAATTTTTAATAAAATAAGAGCCAAATCGCGGATGATAGTGCATTTATTTCCTTAGGGGGGAACAGAGGATGTATTGAATTAAATCTCTTGTAGAGATTATTCCAATTTTAAATCTTGGCCGTGACCAAGTAAAATTTGGTGCTTTGTGCACAAGTATTTAATTCTAACGAAAAAATTTAGTTTCGTTGGGATAACGTACTGTCATCCGCGATTTGACTCTTATTGCCTGTCTTACACTTTAAATTTATGTTTTATTTAATTAATGTCTTTTATTTGCAAAGTTTTCTTTTCGATACCAGTCGTCTAAGAAATTAATAAACATTATTTTTTAGCAAAATAGCAAAAAAATAGTTTTAAATAATATTAGAATTTTTTCTCGATTATTAATACTTTAAAATAAGTAATTATTATCTTTGTAAACTCTTTCTTTTTTATTTTAGTAATGTAAAAAATTAAAGAATGTGATTTTAGGAAAAAAATTGCAAAAAATGGTGTTAAAAAATCAAAGTTATTTAAATCCCCTTTTTACTTATGACTTAAAAATTTTGTATTTAAGTCTTAAATGTTATCAATTTAAAAAAAAAATCGAAAGGATCTCATTAAGGGAAAAAAAATAATAAAATTGTTTTGAAATACATAATTCAAGTATGAATAGAAAAAAAAATCTAAAAAAAAATCATGGAAATTAATTTTGGAAACTACTTTTAATAAGTGCAAAAATATTTAAAAAATGAAGCAAATAAAAAATGTTTATGGAAAAAAGTGGTCTATTTGTGTGGTATGGAATGCCCCATATACATATATATACATATATATACATATATATATATATATATATATATATATATGTATATATGTTAATTTATAGTTTATAAATTATATATATAACAGAGAAAGAAAAAAAGTGACGGAGAATAATTAAAAGAAAGAGAGAAAGGAAAAAGAAGATTAGTGTATATGAAAACTTTCTAGGTAAACTATAATTTAATGAAAAATAATGTTTCATTTAAAAAATTGAAAGTAATTTTTATATAATCTTTAAATGAATTAATCACATTGTCTTACGTCCCCCTCAAAGATAAAACTTATACAAAATATTTTTTCTTAAAATGTTTTATTTTTAAGATAAGCAATTGCATTTTTAAAAATAATAGATCTAAAATAATAACCTGTATATATAAAATTAATATGTATAATATGTAAACGTTTTTATTTACAGTTAAAACGAACGAAATATAAGAAAAATATAAGAAAGAGAAGGAAAGAAAAATAGAGAAGAAGAAAGAAAACAAAGAATATATAAATAAAAAGTAACTAAAAGAAAAATAAAAAAATATTATAATTATAATTAATAAATATTATTAATAATATTATACCTATATATATATTTTTAGTATAAATTATTTCATGATTTACTGTTATTTAATAGTTACTTAATAGTTTAATATATGTTATTTAATTAATTATTTAACATGTTATTTAATATTATTTAACTTAACTTAATTTAATTTAATTTATTTATTAATAATTTAATTTAATTTAATTTATTTATTAATTAATTTAATTTAATTTAATTTAATTTGATTAATTAATTTTTATTTAATTTAATTTAATTTGATTAATTTATTTTTATTTAATTTAACTTAAAACATATAAACTAATTAATATTTATTAATTAATATCGCCTATTAATATATAATTATATTATAATATAATATATTTATACTGTACATTAATATAAATTTGTATTTATAATTATTTATAAATAAATAATGATGACAATGATGACAATGATGATAATGATGATGATGATGATAACAATGATGACAATGATAATAATGATTATAATGATAATGATGATGATGATTATGATTATGATGATAATAATGATGACAATAATGATGATAATGATAATCTTGATTATAATATTGATTTTAATTTTTGTATAAAAACTTTAAAGTTCACAAATTAATATTTAATAATTTAAAAGATTGAATTTTAATAGCTTATTCAAATTTTAATAATCAATCTATAATATTATTTTAATATATTTAATATATTTAATAAATTTTTGTTTATTTTTGCATTAAAAATTGCAAAAATTAAACTTTTTTAAATACCTAACTTATAAATTTTATTATTAATTTCTCTTTAATTATTATTAAATATTTAAGTAAATTTATTTTCTTATTTTAATTAGCATATAATATATTAATCTGTGTGTTCGGTATATATATATATTTATATTTTTAAACTTTATAAAATAATTAAATTTTAATAAGTTTACGATCAATTTATAAATTAATAATTTTGTTTAAATTTCAATAATATATATACTTTTCACGGAAAACATACGTGTATATATATATATATATTTATATATATATATATATATATATATATATATTTATATATTATTACTTTTATAAAATGCCGAAACGCAAAATACAGCATAGTTTAGAAGAAGAAGAGGAGTTACAACAACGTTCTAAAAAAAAAAGCAGAAAATCAATATCGTCGTAATCAAATTATAAAAACATTAAATAATGTAACAAAATCAGTTAATCGTAATATTTGTGTTGCTGGTACATCACGTGATAATCATATAATAATAGATTTAGATGAAGAACAAAGTTTTAAAAATCTTAAATCAGTGTGTCAACAATCTTTTGCAGAACGTCAATCTTATTATCGATCACGGCAAAAAAATCAACCTTGTTTAAATAATGATGATATAATATTAATTAATAATATTGTTATATTGGTTCTATGGATGTATCTTGTATTCATTGCAATGCAAAACATTTTGCGTCTGAAAAAATATCTAATAGAGGAAGCTCCTTTCATGACTGTTGTAATCATGGTGCAGTATATTTACAACCATTACCTGAATTTCCACAATTAATTCGTGATTTATTTGATGGGACTCATGTAAAATCTAATGATTTTTTTCAACATATTCGTAGTTATAATAGTTCATTTTCGTTTGCATCATTTAACGCTAATTTAAAGAATTTTCAAAATAGACGACCTGGTCCATATTGTTTCAAGATACAGGGACAGATATATTATCAAGTTAATACAACATTATACGCTGCACAAAATGAAAGTCCTACTGTGCTTGAACCTTCGAAATTAATTTTATGCACAGAAGGAAAATATTTGTTTTTGCGCCGAGAACGTAACCTGCAGTAGGATTCTGCGAGGAGAGAGTGAACGAGTCCGTAAGATGAATTTAGCAATGATTTATTATACAGCAAAAAAAATGAACAGTAACAATAGTCTAATAACGCGTTCGTTTCTATACGCGATTTTCGGCACTCTGATCTCCTTGCGAGCTTTCAAGGCGGACTCTCGGGGCAGACTGCTCCGAATTCGTACAGCGGTAACGACAACGGCCGAAAATTCATATGACCGGCGCGTGACACGTGCGTGCCCCATTGTGATTCGCTTGTGATCGACGTATTGAGGAACGAGATACGAACAGAAAAACACTTGTTTGTCCCTCTGGAATGCGCGGTCGCGATAGTAAGTCGAAAGTGATGACTTGGCCGAAAACATCGAAAGACGGCTTCGCGAATAATCCTTACAATTTTATACAGACCGCCCGCCTCGCATGCGAACGGATGCGAAATGTTTATAGGTCGTTCTTAGGAGAATAAGTCCTGGGCAATTGGAAGTCTTAAGCACGATAATAACAAATATTTCGAGCCCGAGAACGTTTTTACCTTGACGTCTTAGATAAATATTTCAACAATTGAATTCTTAACAATAAGGAGAAAGATGCTTTTAGTAGGTATACATTCGTTTCTTGTAATTCTATTCATTGAGGACAAACATATTCGGAGTCATACAAAAAATCTTAACAATAAGAAGAATGTAAACACATTGACTGCCTTGTAATGTCGAGCGCAAACAATTATAGCTCAATTAACAGCCTTCATACAGTATTGCAATTAATAGGCAGTCGGCATAGTGACGTGATTGGTCGCTTTAAGACGGAACGTGCAGTTTGCATCGTGACTACTTTAACAAGTCCATCGGATCCCGGATGGATTTGAGTAATTCGAGCGAGTTCCCACTTGCTCGGAGGGAGCAATGGGTTCTTGAGAAGCGCGAGCTCTCCTACGCGATAACAGGGGGACTTATCCGTCCACTTATTGCGCTGCTGTAAAGTATGCAAGTAATCCAGCGACCAAGCACGCCAAATTTGCTCCTTCATTGAATTAAGGAGCTGCCATCGTGAGAGTCGGTTCGGGTTTATCGCGAGTACTGACTCCTCAGGTACGGACACCATAGGTCGACCTATTAAAAAATGGCCCGGCGTTAGCGCAGACAAATCGTTCGGGTCGTCGCTTAGGGCGGCAATTGGACGGGAGTTGAGACATGCTTCTATCTGGCATAGAAGCGTCGCGAATTCAGCCTGCGACAAGGTACGCGAACCGGCTACTCTTTTGAGATGCGATTTTAAACTTTTCACACCCGCCTCCCATAATCCGCCGAAATGAGGAGCCGCGGACGGTATGAAATGCCATTCTATTCTGTCATTTGCGAGGTCGGCTTGTAAAGAAGCATCTTTCATTAGAGCTTCGAACGCGTTCTGCAACTCTCGGTCAGCGCCGTGGAAGTTCGTCCCGTTGTCGCTGTAAAGTTTCTTGGGTAGGCCTCTACGCCCGGCGAATCTCCGAAAGGCGGAAATGAATCCTGCACTGGAGTAGTCGTCAACTAGCTCCAAGTGGATGGCTTTGGTGACAAGACAAATGAACAACGCGATCCAATTTTTTCTCGCTTTCTGTCCTTTCCCAACGAAAGGAGTAATGAGGAAAGGCCCAGCGTAATCCACTCCCGTATGCGTGAAAGGGGAGGATGGGTTAACGCGAGGAGAAGGGAGGTCTCCCATGAGCTGGCTCGATAGCTTCGCAGAATGACGAGTGCACACGACGCACCGACGAACATGATTTTTTACTGCGTTTCGGCTACCCAGTATCCAATATCTCTGGCGGAGGGTGCGCAGCACGAGCTGCACTCCGCCATGAAGTGTGCTCTTATGAGCATGAGCCACAAGAAGAGATGCGATTTGACCTTGTGGAACGATAATGGGGTGCTGCTCTTCGAACGTAAGAGCGGCATTTTTTAACCGCCCGCCGAGACGGAGTAAAGAATCTTCCCCGAGAAATGGATTCAGAGTTCTCAGAGGACTCTTTTTCGTGACAGTTCGATCCTTCTTCAAGGATGCGATATTGCAACCGAATGATCTGGCTTGAGCGTAAGAAAGCCAAAACAACTCAGCTTGATTGAGCTCGTCGACACTTAGAGACGACGCGGTGCGAATTTTATCCTTCCCTTTCTTGACTAGCAAAGAGAGAAAACGGTAGATGTATGCAGTCACACGGACGAGCTTAGGCCAGCTAGAAAATTTATACATTAAATCCCACTCTTCCGAGCCTTCCATATGAAGAACAGGGGACCTTTTAATTTCACTTCAAATCTTCAGAATGGTATCAGAAGAGAGCGGAATCGCTACGTCATGGGTCGGCCATGACGTGGAAGGCCCCTTTAACCAGTGGGGTCCAGTCCACCACAGTGGATGAGTTGGTAATTCGGATGCTAGTAGGCCACGAGAAGCACAATCCGCGGGATTGTCCTTCGACGGCACGTGTTCCCATCTAGCCGACGGCAAATTGTTTTGGACCTCGGCTACTCTATTGGCCACGTACGTGGTCCATTTAGATGGATGCTGGCGTAGCCAGGCCAGCGTGATCGTGGAGTCCGTCCAACAATAAATCGGAGCGTCACTTAAATTGAGTGAATTTAAAATCCACTTCACCAGTCGACTCAAAAGTACTATCGCGTTTAACTCAAGTCTTGGTATGCTCACGGTCTTAACGGGTGCGACCTTTGTCTTGGCAGCGATTAAGCTGATCTCATAATCCGTTAAAGAATGCAACACGCGAAGATAGACGACGGCAGCAAAGGCTCGGTTTGACGCGTCCGCGAATCCGTGCACCTCGATCGCGAGATTATCGGGGTGCTGACCTGTCCATCGCGGAATACGAATTTCTTTCAATTTATTAAATTCGGAAACGAAATCACTCCATCGTTGTTTCACCTCGTCGGGTAGAGGTGAATCCCAGTCGCAATGTAATAGCCACAACTCCTGTAACACGATTTTAGCGACGATCACGACAGGAGCGGCCCAACCGAGAGGGTCGTAGAGTTTCGCAACGAAAGAGAGAATTGAACGTTTTGTAGGAGCGATTGGGATGGTTGAATTCACGACAAGCCTAAATGAGTCCTCAGCAGGGATCCATGAAAGACCGAGCACTTTGAGTGATTCGTTATTTAGGATGAGGTGATCGGTGACGTCGGATTTATCGGTCGAAAAATCTTTGAGAAGCTCGATCGTATTGGACGCCCATTTTCTTAACTGAAAACCTCCGCTTTTCATAAGACTTATCACTTGATCGCGCGTATCTGTTAAAGTCTGAATATCATTCGCTCCAAACAAAGTGTCATCCACGTAGATGGACTCATTCAAGATTGGAACCGCGGCAGGGTAATTAACGCCCTCGTCGAGAGCAAGTTGTTTGAGCACGCGCATGGCGAGATATGGAGCCGGAGCGAGACCGTATGTCACCGTGAGGAGCCGATAATGTTGAATCGTCGCGTCCTCCGTCGGACGCCAAAGAATTCGCTGATAATCTATATCTTTGGGATGAACGCGAATTTGACGGAACATCTTTGCTATGTCCGCAGTATAGACATGGCGCCATCTTCGCCACCGAGACAAAACGGCAGGAAGATCCTGCTGTAACTTAGGTCCAATTAACAAGTGATCATTCAGCGTTGTGCCGTTTCGAGTTTTACACGATGCGTTGAACACTACGCGTAACTTAGTAGTACAACTTGCTTCCCTAATCACTGGATGATGCGGGATATAAACCGGTAAATATTCCGTTTGTTCCAACTCGTCTACGCGGGTCATATGTCCGAGCGACTCATACTCAGCAAGAAACTCGTTGTATTGCGAACCGAGTTCTGAACGATTCCTCAATCTATTCTCCATACGACCGTAGAGAGACCGCGCGATGGACAGAGATTCCCCGATTTCGATCGGCGGAGCTGACTTAAACGGCAGTCGAACTACGTATCGACCGTCGGAGTGACGATAATGAGTTCGAACGAAATGTCGTTCGCAATTCTCCTCTTCGTCAGTGAGAGGAGTGGGTGACGAGATCTCTTCATCCATCCAGAATTGCTGGAGAAGAGAGTCCACGTCTTGACTGAGAACACAGTTCAAGACGGCAGCTTCTGTCGAAGCCCGTTGCTCTTTTCCGGTGGGCCCGGAAATAATCCAACCGAGTGCGGTTAACTGGGCAGTGGGCGTGCCGAGCGGCCCCTGTCGTAAATCGCGCATCAAAAGCGAGCCGTAAATATCCGCGCCAATCAACATGTGGATCTGATGGTTACTTGACGGGTCCGGATCGGCTAAAGAAAGGCCTTTTAAATGAGGCCACGACTCGACAGGCTGAATCCGCGACGCGGCGTAAGACGTAATCCGCTGAAATACGTACGCGGTAAAAGGAAACGTGGGATCTGACTTATCGCAGTGTGTCAGCCGCAATGATACTCGCGATTTAGCTGAACCAGTAAACTTCTCTCCGAATCCTTTTATCTGTAGGTCGGCTCGTTGTCGCTTCGCACGCATGGTCTGACACAACGCTTCTGAAATGAAGCTGAAATTGGATCCTTGATCCAGCAGCGCGCGAACCTTGAAGCATCTACCTTCGGCAGTATGAACGTCGACCCACGCGGTTGCGAGAAGAACTGTCGGAGTCGTAACGCTTGGCGGTTTCACAGTTTGAACGCTCGCGACGGCAGCTTTCTCGAGAACGCAAGATGTATCAGTTTTCGCGATCGTCGCTGCGCCCGTCTTATTCGATTCCGGCTTGTCGTCGTCGGCCGATGCTTGATGATTCGCGGAATGTAACAACGAATGATGAGGGCGACGACAGTGGGAGCATCGCTGCTTGCTTGTACATTTTGGCGACATGTGACCCGGCTTCAGACAGAGAAAGCAAATTCTATTTTGACGCGCAATAGAGTTTCGTTGCGTGGCCGATTTACTGAGAAATGTTTCACATTTTGAAATAAAATGATTACCGGAACAATGAATGCATTTTATAGCGGAAACGTTGTTTACAGACGATCGCGGCTTGTCGTTCTTAGAAATTGCGGCAATTTTTGCGACGTCAGTAAAATCGGATAAACCCCGAATACGAAGAGCAAGGAACTCGTGGATGTCCTTGTAAGAAGGGATCGCGTGACTCGACGAGACTTTCAAGTTCCACTCGCTCTTTGTTTTAACGCTAAATTTCTGGGAGACAACGTAAACGAGAATATCATCCCATTGATCCACCGGTCTATCTAGATTATGTAACGCGGCAATCGACGCGGCCACTGTGTCGCGCAACTTGCTTAATTCTATGACATTTTCATTTCTCATAATCGGCAGATTCATAAACGCATGCAAATGCGATTGAATCAACGTTAACCGATCGTCATACTCATCAACTAACAGTTGCCACGCGGACTCGTAATTCGCGTCAGAAATTCGTAAATTATTAATTTTTAATGCGGCGTCGCCGATGATGCTTGTTTTCAAATAATGGAACTTCTGAGTATTAGAGAGAGCGTCATTTTTTGCGACTAGCGACTCGAATGTACTCTTAAAACTCTCCCACTCGAGAAATCTACCGGAAAATTTAGGTAATGTAATCCGTGGCAAATGAAAGTTGGCATGAGTATTATCGCGAACCGAGGAGTCAGTACTACGATCGAGAGTAACCGGTTGACGATCAGTAAATCGACTTATCGTTTCTCGGAGGTAGTCGACGGTCTCGTCGTAGATCTCCTCAGCTTCCAGGAATTCCTCATCCAAGAAGTACGACATCGTCTTCTGATCCTCCTTCGTAGTGGTCTGCAACAACTTGAGATGCAGCTCCTGACAGGATGCCCATAGCGTATGCACTTTCTCTAATCGACCTTGTGTCTTCGGCAAAGTTACGTTAGCCTTAGCCAATTTTTTAAAGTTTATTAGAACTCTCTTGAGCTGGTCGATTTTATCGGTTTGTGCGATCAGCAAATTCCGTAACTCGGCCATGATCAGCGAATTAGCAGCACTAATGAAGCAGGAGAGCGCGAGGAGTGAGTCGATAGTGACAGGTTTAGTCCGAGATCACTCAATATATGTCGGGCAAGTCAGCACGTCTCCGACGGCACGAACTCGCGGACGACCGTATCGATACGCGAGAAAATGTCTCCTCGAGGAACCTCACAAATTTATGCCGGGCGAGTCAGAATGTCGCCGACGGCACGAACTCGCGGACGACTTTGTCGATGTGCGAGAAAAATGTCTCCTTAGAGAACTTCACAAATTTATGCCGGGCGAGTCAGAATGTCGCCGACGGCACGAACTCGCGGACGACTTTGTCGATGTGCGAGAAAAAATGTCTCCTTAGAGAACTTCACAAATTTATGCCGGGCGAGTCAGAATGTCGCCGACGGCACGAACTCGCGGACGACTTTGTCGATGTGCGAGAAAAATGTCTCTTCTCGAGTCTTACTGTACCCCAAACGAGGTGTCGTCTTCGTTTCACTCGCGGTGGAAAGTTACTGCACAGTCACTTATATCCGGCTCGAAGGACCATTCATTCTGTGCTTGAACCTTCGAAATTAATTTTATGCACAGAAGGAAAATATTTGTTTTTGCGCCGAGAACGTAACCTGCAGTAGGATTCTGCGAGGAGAGAGTGAACGAGTCCGTAAGATGAATTTAGCAATGATTTATTATACAGCAAAAAAAATGAACAGTAACAATAGTCTAATAACGCGTTCGTTTCTATACGCGATTTTCGGCACTCTGATCTCCTTGCGAGCTTTCAAGGCGGACTCTCGGGGCAGACTGCTCCGAATTCGTACAGCGGTAACGACAACGGCCGAAAATTCATATGACCGGCGCGTGACACGTGCGTGCCCCATTGTGATTCGCTTGTGATCGACGTATTGAGGAACGAGATACGAACAGAAAAACACTTGTTTGTCCCTCTGGAATGCGCGGTCGCGATAGTAAGTCGAAAGTGATGACTTGGCCGAAAACATCGAAAGACGGCTTCGCGAATAATCCTTACAATTTTATACACCTACTTATGGTCAACTTTTTATTGTGGATGCAAATGAAGCAATAGAGCATCGTCTTAATAAAAATTCATATTTAGATTTTAAAATTTTACAAAATCTTGAATATATAATGCGAGAAATTAATGTATTTTCTCAGTCTTATCAAATGATGGGTGAGGAATTAGAAAATCAACGACGTTTAGAAATGGAATCTGGTAAATTGTTACCGGAATTACAATTATCATTTATTTTAAGACCAGGTATGGATCGACGTCGATATAATGCTCGAAGAACTAATGAAGTTGCTGCTATTTTTTGTATAACTGCTGTTGGGGAAATTCCAGAATCGTACGTTACAATACGTAATAGAAATACTAAAACTTTACAAAAAGTTAGTATTATGGATCCAAATGTTGAACCATGGGTATATCCATTGTTTTATCCATATGGTACTCAAGGATGGCATCGTGATTTAAAAAAATTAAATAGTGATAGACGAATAACTAGAGGACAATATATTAAATATCGTATGGCTATTCGTGATGAATTTAACGTTTTTTTACTAGGACGTCGCTTATTTCAGCAGTGGCTTGTAGATAGTTATGTTAAAATGGAAAAAGATAGAATTGATTATTGTAAAAATCATCAAAAAGAATTACGCAGTGAAACATATCAAGGTTTAAAAGACTACTTACAAACTACGGCGAATAACTTGAATGGTCGTATTGGAAAAATGATTATTCTTCCTTCAACATTTATTGGATCGCCGCGTAATATGTTACAAAATTATCAAGATGCAATGGCAATAGTTAGTAAATTTGGTAAACCAGACCTTTTCATTACCATGACTTGTAATCCAAAATGGCGAGAAATCGAGGAAAACCTTTTACCTGGTCAACAAGCTTCTGATAGACCTGATATTTGTGCTCGTGTATTCAATATAAAAAAGGACTATTTAATTGATTTAATCGTTAAACAAAAATTTTTTGGTGAAGTAGCAGCGTTTGTGTATGTTATTGAATTTCAAAAACGTGGTTTACCACATATTCATATGTTAATTACTTTAAAATAACAACTCCACAAATTGTTGATAAATATATTTCTGCTGAAATTCCGAATCCATGCGAGAATCATATTTTACATGATATAGTTATGAGACATATGATTCATGGACCTTGTGGTGATTGGTGTTTGGTAGATGGATGTTGTTCGAAACATTATCCAAAACCTTTTCTTGAAGAAACTAGAATGGATGAAAATGCTTATCCTTATTATCGTCGTCGAGATAATGGTAAAAATTTCGAACGTCCTGGCGGATATATAGTCGATAATCGTTATGTTGTTCCATATTGTCCTACTTTATCGATTATATTTAATAGTCATATTAACGTTGAAGTAGTTTCAAGTATAAAATCAGTTAAATATCTGTATAAATATATATATAAAGGACATGATGTTGCTGCCGTAACTATTGAACCAATAACAGAAAATGTAATTATTGATCATGATGAAATACATAATTATATCGAAGCTCGTTATGTTGGACCTGTGGAAGCCAGTTGGCGTATTCTTGGTAAGAAGTTACAAGATAAAAGTCACGCTATAATGCGATTGCCAGTCCATCTTCCTAATGAACAAAATATTATAATTGAAAATGAAAATATTGATGACGTTATGATTTCTGCTTTAAATCAGGTTACTATGTTGATAGATTATTTCTCATTGAACATACCCGATGAGGAAGCAAGACAATATCTATACATAGAAATTCCACAACATTATACATTTAAAAAGGAGAAAATTAATGGCATAAATGTATCGCGTTGGGCTAAACGTAAAAGTCATTATAATTGTGTAGGACGAATGTATTCCGTTAGTCCAACACAAACAGAATTATTTCATTTACGATTATTATTACTCACAGTAAAGGGAGTTACAAGTTTTAACGACTTAAAAACTGTAAATGGAGAATTGTGTCAATCATTTTCAGCAGCATGTTTGGCTTTAGGTCTGATCGAAGATGATGATGAATGGATACGAGCTATGAATGAAGCTGTTGAATGGATGATGCCACGACAACTTCGTAGATTATTTGTACGTATATTATTACATTGTCAGCCATTACATCCTGAAGAATTATGGGAAAATTTTAAAGTAGCAATGTCTGAAGATTACGTTCGACATTTTGGTATATTACAAGGACAAAATAAAACATATATCCAAATCAATAGTATGCTTCAGACTGAAGGTAAAAGTCTTGCTGATTTTCCACAAATGGAACAATTAAATGAATATGAAGAAGAAGAGGATTATATGACATTTGAAAAAATTATGGAAGTAGGTAATAACCAATACAAACAATTAAATGATAAACAAAAAGAGATAATCGATATTATATTAAATAGATTTAACAATAATAATAATAATAATAACTGTTTTTATATTGATGGTCCTGGAGGATCAGGTAAAACATTTGTATATACAACTATCTATCATTTAGCTAGAATTAAAAATAAACGCGTGTGTACAATGGCTTTTACCTGGTATTGCAGCGACTTTACTTCCTAATGGAAGGACAGTTCATAAGATATTTGGATTGCCCGTTCCATTATTTGTTGATTCATCATCTTCCATTAAAATCCAATCAAAAGCAGCTCAATATTTAAAAGAAACTGATATTTTTATTTGGGATGAAGCACCAATGGCACCACGATATGCTTTAGAAATTATGGATCGAACATTGCGTGATATTATGAATAATGACTTTCCTTTTGGCGGAAAAATTGTTTTATTAGGTGGTGATTTCAGACAACTTTTGCCTGTTAAACAACATGCTACTTGAAGTGAAATTGTAAATCTTTCTATTAAATTTAGTTATACTTGGAAATATTTTAAAAAATTCTCTTTAATACAAAATATGCGAGTTCTTCCAGAGGAAATTGATTTTTCTAAATTTCTATTAGATATGGGAGATGGATTATTAAATGATTTAAATGATAATATAGAAATTCCTAAATGTTGTATAGTATCTACAAATGTTGATATTGTGGAAGATATATATGGTGATTTAATACGAAAACAAGAATTTGTTAAAATAATTAAATGTGCGATACTTTCTGCAAGAAATGTTGATGTAGACGAAATTAATAAAAGAGTTGTAGAACTATTAGGTGTAACTGGTGAACGAATTTATACAAGTATAGACTGTACTGTAAATGGTGACAATGATGACATTGGTGAAGCTTTGTTACCAGAATATTTAAATAGTTTATCTCCACCATCTCTTCCTCCTCATGAATTACGTTTGAAACCAAATTGTATCATTATGTTGATTAGAAATCTTAGTATCAATGAAGGTCTTTGTAATGGCACTAGATTAATGGTTATAGAGCTTGCAGACCATTTATTAAAATGTAAGATTTTAACAGGTGACAAAGCAGGAGATATTATTTTTTTAAATCGTATAACATTATATTGTGAAAATGTATATCCTTTTACTTTTTCTAGAAGACAATTTCCGATAAAATTAGCTTTTGCTATGACAATTAATAAATCACAAGGACAGACATTTGAAAAAATCGGATTAGATCTTCGTAAAGATGTATTTAATCATGGACAACTTTATGTTGCCTTTTCACGAGTTCGTTCTTGGCAAGCATTAAAAGTTTACATTGGGAATCAACGAGATAATAGATACGTTAAAAATTATGTATATAAAGAAATATATGTCTAGCTTTATTGTTTTTTAATATATATATATATATATATATAATAAAAATAATTTATGTGTTAAAATGATTATAGTAATTTAATTTGTAATTTTTAAACTGATTATAAAATAATTAAATATATTCTATAATATCAAAAGTGTGTGAAAAAAAGGAAAGATAATTAATTATTTTTCTAATTTAAATTTTATTAAGAAAAAATTCTAAATTTTGAACATAATATAATTTTATATTTTTTCAATTAATTAAATAAAATATAATGTAAGTAATATTAATTAAATAAAATATTAATGGAACGTAAAGAATATTATATATTTATATTTAATTATATTATATATTACATTATATAATATTATATTATATTGTATAATATTATATTATATTATAATATTATATAATATAATAATTCCTATTTAATTAAATTTATTCATTTTTCATGTGATAATTAAGCTAACAAGTCGCATGATACATCCATCATCATCCGGGCACGGTAAATTGAGATTACTTCAGACAAGGAAGAATAAAGAATTTTGTACTTGAACGAGAACTCATTATTTTAAATTGTAAGTCTTTTTTTTGCGGTATTCTGTAATAAAAATTATATTAATATAATATTATATTTAAATATTAAACTTAATTACATATTATTATGAAAAAATAAAATACACTTAAAAAATATACCAAAAGATTAAAAAAATAAAAAAGAAATAAAAGAAATCAAATAATAAAAAATTTACTTGCTTTTTTATTATTGTCAACAATTTAATTACAAAATTAAATTAAACTGGCTACGTTTGTGGTCCTAGCCTGAACACCATCCAAATAAATAAGTGATTCAATAAATATCAGATTTTATTATTTATTATTTTATTTGTTTTTATTTTTTTAGTTTCCTACGTTTATTTATTTTAAATATAAAAAATAATTTTTTTATGTAATTATATTTTATACAAAAATGTTTATTAAATGTTTAATAAATATATTTAAAATTTAATTATATATTACATATATATATTTATTTTTTATATAAAATCTTTATAAATTAACTCTGTCCATACAAAAAAAATATTTAAAACAAATTAGTTTTATAACCGTAATATTATTTCTACTCTTATTAGCTTTTTATATGTGTGTAATACTTTATTTGAATTAAAAAGAATTTAATTAGTATATTGTTTTAAAACAAAATTTTTTAAAAATAATTTATTATTTATTAATGTATATAGAAATGGAGGAAAAAAGATAATATATAATTAAAAAATACTTCTCTCTTTTTCTCTTTTTAAAAGATTTCTTTTATTTAATATATAAAATATAAAAAAAAATATTACTAGCACTTTTAAAAATGAAAATAATGTATAACTTACACAGTTGAGTCATACATTTGAATTGTGTCAAAAACATTACTTGGCGTAAATAATTCGACTGAACTTATCAATTGTTCAATTTCCTCGTGTATACTTTGTGGTTCCCTTTGTATTTCCATATAATTACTTTTCGTAAGAATTCTACAGCGTATAATAAATGTTTTGTTATATTATAATTGTAATGATATTATTATTGTAAAAAAATGATTAAACTTATTGTTTTATTTTTATTAAATTATAGAAAAAATTATTTAAAAGAAATTTAATATTATATGACATTAAATAATTTATAAATTATAAAAGTTAGAAACGATTAAAAATAATAATTCAAAGATGAATAGAGAAATAAATCATTAATGAAAAGACATATAAAAATTTTTAATATTATGATCGTAGATAAATAATTGAATTATGTTAGACGATAATTGTTAAAGAACGCAAAAAAAGTAATGTCAAAAATTATAAAAAAATTACTCATGAGAACATGTAACCACATTGATTCAAGTAGTTAAAACGAGTAGTCAAGAATACATTTATGCATTCTAGCTAAATAAATAATAAAATTATACACAATTTTTGTTGCTTTAACTACATTTAAGAAAAATATATAATTTTCATATGAAATTTTTTAATCTTTAAATACGTAATTTACTTACTCATTGTCAATTGATTCGACTTTAGATTTATCTTCATCACTTAATAAATTTTCAACATCTTATTGTAATGTTTCCAAATCTTCGCTGGAGGAACCCATTTTTTAAATATTATTTTATTTTTATTTTTTATAATAATTTTTTACTTATTTTAATTTATAGTTTTATTTCAGAATTTCAAAGATTGAAAACATTAAACATTTGATATCTCGTTAATTTTTGTTTAAATTACCAAATTCAAGAAGTTAAAAATTTAATATATATATATATATATATATATATACAGGATGTGTCATTTTAAACGTGCACTCCACATAACTCTTTTAGTTTTGATTTTAGAGCAAAATGTCTCAGACATAAATTATTTATAAATTTATACATAAAATATCATTTTGTAAAATGTAGATAAAAAAATATTTGGCATATGAATATACATATACATATATAGTTATCATCCTTGTTTTGTATATATCGATAATAAATAAAAAATTTTAATATTATTTTTATTTTTAAAACAAATTAGTTTTTATAACCATAATATTACTTCTGCTTTTATTAGCTTTTTATATGTGTAATACTTTATTTGAATTAAAGAGCATTTAATTAGTATATTGTTTTAAAATAAAATTTTTTAAAAATAGTTTATTATTAATGTATATAGAAATGGAGGAAAAAAGATAATATATAATTAAAAAATACTTCTCTCTTTTTCTCTTTTTAAAAGATTTTTTTTATATAATATATAAAATATAAAAAAAAATATTACTTGCACTTTTAAAAATGAAAATAATGTATAACTTACACAGTTGAGTCATAAATTTGGATTATGTCAAAAACATTACTTGGCGTAATTAAAATTTTATAATTTAAATTATTATATATATTATATAATTTATTATGTATATATATATGTATATAAATATATATATACATAAATATAAATTAAATGGCGCGCGCGTAGCGCGCGCTGGTTGTGTTCTAGTTACATTCTAAAATTTATAAACTCTAACAGACGAGAGACAGCACAATAACTACGGGACGAGACTTCATTTCTAACATTGGTATAATGAAATCGCGGCGATTGTTGGCGTATCCGCGGGAGAGAGAGCCTCTCTTAATATGCGCGCGGGAGAGAACACGCGGTCGGTCGGGCGCCGGGACAAAGTTCTACGCGTAATACCTTTAAAGGTTTTTGTAACCTCTTGAAAAGACTAATGCGACTTGGCAACCGGCCATGGACACGACACGCGTCTCTCCCGAACAATTACTCGAAAATTAGCGACTTTACAATCAGGGGTCCGTTCGTCTCACCGGTATCTGCGTGTGCGCCGCTGCTTCGGCATCCGAGATCGGGAACCTCTGCACTCTGCCACGTTCCGCCCGACAGTGACAAGCGAGAGGCCCGCCGGAATCACGCCGATAATAAATTGGGCATTTTCCACTCGTGGCGCTCCTTATCCTGGCAGGGCCGCCGGGCGTCCCGCGGGGCCCCGCTATGATAATTTCTTTTGCCGTTCCTCTGTTCTTCCGCCTCGAGTTCCGCTGTTCCTTTTCATATTTCTCGTCGGGAAGAAGCCTACGAGCGCGCCTCTTTGCTGTTCCTCCAAAAATCCAGATCGATTAATTGATCGATTACGAATTTTTATAGCAGGATAGGTTGAGGCTCGAGGCAGTGTATCTCCCGCGACTTTCGTGTCCGGGGTTCTCTCGCGCCTCGCGAGAGAGTGGCCATCTCCGTGTTTCGCCGGAATCTCTGCGGAAGAGGGAGTATTTAATGGCGGTATCCAGGTTCTTAAAGTGAGGAGGAATTAAGAAAATTGATGTGTGAGAATAATATTTACCGGGCGTGATCCGGACGTGGTGGCCCCTACTCGGTCCGAAATCGTCCTCTTTGTCCTCTCCGTCCTCTCACTCTCTCTCTCTCTTTCGGTTTCTCCGGTTGAGACACGCGTAACCCTAAGCAAAATCGCTCGCCGAAAACGCGCAAAAAAATCGCTTAAACAACAAAAAATATGAATAAAAATAATACGTAGGACGGATGCGCGGGCGCATTGTCCTACGCGGAAGAAAACGCAAAAATTATTTTTCGGGTGCTCTCTCTCTTTCAAGGGTTGGCGAGAGAGCAAAGGTTCCCGAATTTCCCGCCTTCCCGGCCGGGCCTTCGGCTCTTGTGACGAACAAAAAAAAGTCACGTCACAGTATGTGTGTATGTAAGTGTATGTATTCAGGTGCTATTTTTTTTGGGTTTTACCGTAATATGTTATATACCTATTTTAATATCTATACCCCCAACGGGTACTCGTCCCCCGTTTTGCAATTCGGCTTTTTCCTCCTGGGGTCGGATGCTCGGGGGGATAGCGAATTAACATCGCAAATACAGAGAGAGGATGAGAGGCGCCAGGCCTTTTTTCGGAGGGGTTTTTTTCTAAGCCGCGCATAGCGTCACGAAATCCTTTTTACGATCGCTAGAATAATATATGGCATCCCGACATCGAAAGTGGATGGGGCCCATGATTCTAAAGGTCGTATAAAATAGAGTACGTGTGCTGGCTGCGGCTAGAAAAAGGTCTCATAAAAACTGGGGGCCCTGGCCCCTCTACTTCCTCTAATATATATATTGTTACGTCCGCGACCACCCTTCGAATTATCTCAAAGAAATGTCGCGCGCACTCAAACTCTCACACGCCGGAAATGAATACACTCGCGTAGTAAAGCAATAAACTTTAATATTAGAAGCCAATAAACCGTAACGATACAATATAATATTACGTGCATTGATCTTAATGCAAATATATCCGCCGATCAGCTGTCAGAGGATACGTCCTCACCGCACGACAGCTAGACCAGTACAAAACGCATCGATCGACATAAACAGCTTCTTAGCGACGATAGAAGATCCTGATAGAAGACCCTGATAGAAGACCCTGATAGAAGATCCTAATAGAAAATCCTGACGATTGTATAATACAGGGACGTATCGTCAAACGGGCGGGACACGGACATAACACTTGCCCCCTCCTCTTCAAAATTGTCGTCCCGACAATTAATTCAATAGGACAGATCCAGAACAATTCCTTATAGGAACCTCGCCAAATTACAGTCCCCGATGTGACTCCATGTTCTCCCCGAACTGCTGTTCCAGGTACAACGAACTGCACACCATCTTGGGTCCAATCGACTTCACTGATTCCAGGAATTTTCCTCAAAGTCCCAAAATTCTTCAGGCAAGAGAGGGGTAACATTCCGTGGACCCAACGCCCTTTTAAAGGACTCCTCAAGCCTCTGCCTCGGCATTTGCCCCAAAGCCCCCGGGAAAAACCACGGATCAAAAGAACCACGGGGTGAGGCATCTTCGTCCCTTTTATCTGTCTCGTCTTCATCAGGTCCTTTTCCATTTTTTTGCCGAATAAGATTTTCCTGAAAAACAAATCTTACGGCAGAAAAATTGAAAAATACACAATTTTACATTAAAGTACAAGTAATCTATCGTGGATTCCGATTCTAATTCAAGTTTCGACTTAAAAAGGAGCTAATCTGTCCGAATGCACAATCTTCCTTTCAGAAATCTCTCACTAAGAATAGAAACATCGGAACTATTTTAAATCGACAATTCTTTCGTCCAAATTTCTCTTATAATAAAAATTATATTTTAGTTTTACTTATTCTAGACATTGTAAAACATTTGGGGGGATCACGCAATTAACGAAAAATGTCCCCCCCCAAGCTCGATAAACCCTTTTTTTCCGTAAATGACGGACATTTCGAGCGGAAGTGCCCCCCGCGCCGGGAGTCCAACATTCCTTTTTGTCTTCACCTTTTTTTTGAAAAATTTATTTTATTTATAAACTTCTTTTTCTTTATTTTCTTTTTGTTTCTTATTTTTTTTTTTATCTCTTTAATAACTTTTTTCTGCCATTGCTCTTCTATGGCAGATTTTTAAAGAAGTTATACTTTTTAAATTTAAGAATTTTTTTAAAAAGCTATCGATATCGCAGTAATAAAATTTTGCGCAAGCAATTTTTTCTCAACTTTGTGAGAACACCAGGATAAGCTAATCGCGAAATCTCTCTAATCTGCGCCAAAAGAAGCTAAATTTCCAAACCTTTTTTCTACGATTTTAAATTGTTTAATAAGACTGAGCCGAAGCCCTTCACCAAAAAAAGTAATTTAATTTTATTTTAAATCCGTGAATTCTAAATTTTAATTTCCGAAATTCCATTAAAAAAGGCCCCCCGCTTTCCCTTAAAAAACCCCCCCCAAAAGCCAAGGTTTTTTGAAAAAAAATTTCCCAAACCATTAGCCCGCGCAGAGATAAAAATGGGAAAAATTGGGAAAAAGGGTAACTTTGTCAAAATTCTAAGGTTTGAGTTATACCGAGCTCAAATTTTTGTTTTAAAGTTTTCAATTCACTATTTTAGTGGTGGGGCGGAAAATTTATGAAAAGGGGACTTAGGGGGTTTTTTTCCCTGAAAAGAGTTTTGGAAAAAAGCGCAGGTTCTTGCTAAAATGTCACAAATGAGCCGCGTAAAAAACGTTCCCTCGCAATCCCTAATTTTGGCTTCAAAGCCTCCTGTAAATCGTCCGCCCCCCCCGGGAAGTTTTTTTTTGGGGGCTCAAAGGGAGTGATTTTTTTTCTCCGTCGATATGCTCGTGAAAAAGCTTGCAACGGGTAATCCTAGAGACCACCAAAAAAATCGTATCTTTTTTGTCAACACAAAAATTTGTCCTTTTCACTACGGCACGTGGTCGTCGTCCGACGCCCCCGGACGAGCCCCAAAAAAATTTTACGTCCGCGACATCTTGGGGGTTACTCCAGAAATGTCGCGCGCCCTAAAATTTTCCACACCCGGGAAAAATGAAACCTCGCAAGAAAAAGCAAGGGGAATTTAAATAAAAGCCAAATAAGTAGCGATAAAAAAATATAACGTGTTAAAATCCAATAAATATAAAGCCGGATCAGCTGGGGGGAGGTAGTCCCACCGAGGAAGACAGGACCAAACAACACGCGCGATTAACATAAACAGCTTTTAGCGACGAAGAAGACCCTGATAAAGGACCCGATAGAAGACCTGACGATCGCAAAATAAGGGGGAAGCAAAACGGAACGAAAAGGAAAACAAAAATCAAAAAAAAACGAAAAATAAGAAAAAAAAAAAAAAAAAAAAAGGTAAAAAAATAACCTCCAAAACCTCGTCAGATTATTGTAAAAGCATCTCAGGAACAGGGGGGCCAAAAAAAAGAGAAAACAAAGAACCGGGGGGGAAAAAGAAGATGAAATAAGTATAAAAATTCTGAATTTTTTAATAAAAAAATTGTCTATTGGTACAATATTTTTTTTTTCCCTTGCATCCCAAAATAATTTTTTCTATTTTGACTTCGCAATTTTTTATACCATAGACATATAATAGCCCTAATGACATACCTAAAAAAATAAAAAAATAAAAGGTCAGGCATGCAAAAGAAGGTACTCAAAAATTTAAACGATAAAATAATAAATTATCACAAAAGTAACTGATTGTTTTTAAGGTCCATTAAAAATAAAAATACGAAAAAGGGAAATCTAAATTTTGTAAAAATATTACCATGAAAGAACTGTGATATTTTTTTCAAGGTGAAAATTAATTGAATATAAATACATTAATAAAACTGATTAAATTTGTTTTTGAAAATAAGTGCGATATGTATTTTAGTGCACAAAAATATAGTCGTTATGAGATTTGATTTAAAAAATTTTACAGCCCTAAAATGAAAAAAAATCTGTAATTTCCCGAGTCCCCAAATTTTTTAAAGACTCAGAAAAATAACATGGCGGCCCCGCTCTAAAAAAACTATGATTTTTTGATGCCCCTTTTGAAATAATGTCAAAGCTTTCAGAAAAATTAAAACTTTAAAAAACGAAAAGTTTCTTTTGAAGAAGAATGATTAGAAAAAAATTAAGTTTTTTTTAAAGTTAACAACAACAAGGTTACAAAACTATTACAAAACCTTTTTTTCGTTTTTCTAAGGAAAAAATTGAAGCAAATAAAAACCTTTCCTTTGAGACCAGTCACTTTCTTTCAGGGAAAAATTTAAAAATTTTTTTTGTATTTTTTAATGATATTTATTTCCCCACTTTTATTTTAAAAAATTAAATGTAATTTTTTTGTTATTACACAAAAATCAGAAACTTTTAGCGTTAGCTTTTGTAGTTGCCTGAGAACTGTAATTTAAAAATTTACTAAATACACCCTTTCGAGCAACAAGGCAAGTTTTTGTCAAAAAACTTACTCCTTGAAAAACGGTTAACAAAAATGGGGGTGATACAAAATTTTGAAATTTTACTAAAGAAAGATTGGAGGTTTTTAATTTTTTAAATTTTCAAAAATCTTTTCAATTATTTTTTTCCCTCAAATTTTTTTGGGGCGGCCCCCCATGTTTTTTTTTCTGGGGCATTAACAAATTGGTATTTGGAATTCGAGAATTTTTTCATTGTAGGGTAGAAAATTCAAATAAATTCTTAAAGACTTTAAAAAATTTTTTTGCACTAAGAAAACATATCGCATTTTTTTCTAGAACAAATTGAATCAGTTTTAGTTTTATGTATTATCAATGTGAACTTGCACCTTGAATAAAATATCCGTTATTTTTTTGGAATATATTACTAAATTTAGAAATCCCTTTACGTATGTTCATTTGAAGGCATTTAAAAAAACATATCTTTTTTTTCGTGATTTTTTATTTAGTCGTTTAAATTTTTGGTACCTTCTTTTGAAATGGACTGCCCCTTTTTTTATGATTTTTTTAGGAATTTTTCTTATTTAAAAGACAGTTATATAGAGCAGTTTCTAGTAATTCAAGTATCAAAATATATTTTTTCGATTCTTTAAAAAAACTTGTTAAGAAAAAATTTTATCATAAGTTCAAAATAATTGAAATATAGGTATATAGTACATTTTAAAAATAAATTTTATATTATAGATCAATATTTTATTTAATATATATGTAATGTTTGTATAATTGTAATAACTTTTAACGATACATTGCACATTTATTTCAATTGCAACAGAATGAATTTATATTCTTGTATGAATATTGAAAATAAAGAATGGGCCCCTCCATCGCCCATTCTCGTGAGAACGCAACCATATATTTTTCTTCGTCTCTCCGATTTTAACACGACATACATATTTTTGTCTGATAATTTTTTTCTTGATGATACTTTTTGAAATGTCATAAAGCCTAGGTCAAATTAGAAACTTATTGCACTCGTTTTAATGCAGCGCTTACAGCAGCTTTTATAAAGCGCCAGAGCAGCCGATATTTTATTTTGGCGCTTAAGGCAACTTTTATACAGCGCTAGAACAGTTGATGTTTTAATGTAGCGTTTACGGCAGCCTTTATACAGCGCTATTATTTAATCTGTTCTAAGAACAATATGTATGCCCCCTGTGCTCCTTTGGGCCATTTTTTCTTGAACACTTCCTAATCATTAGAGTAATACCATTCCGATTTTGTGTCAGCTCTCAACATACACGTGTAGTGACCACGATTCATTTCTTCACCTTCGTGAAATATAGCGCTTATTAGCTTGTACTTTTTTTTATTAATCGTGATATTACTCGTCGGCACGGCGGTTATTCGATTGTTGATAATTTTTTTAGAAGCACCGTTTACAAAAGTATATAAATTGAGCTGTATTACTACGACGGATAAAGTTGATTCGATTACGGTTTTCTTTTTCAACACGGTGCCCTTACATTCGTTACAATTGCCGTTTATCGTTTCCCATTTAGAAAATTCTACATTAATCAAACTTTATAGAGTGACATCTTTTTTCCTTTTTAATGTCGAATGTATAGGTAATATTAACAAACTACTGCTTTCCAGCTTAGTTACATTGTAATTAAATTTGACATTCGAGCAACATGTTACGTGCTTTAATTTGAGTTCTAATACATCATTGATGTCGGAATACGTCGACATTAGAGCCGTAAAAAATTCCGAAACATCTTGTTGTGTTCGTTCTTCGAAGCGTTTTCCGAAAGATCTTCTAACCGCTTGAATGTTGCAATATTTACGTTCACCATACGCGCAGATAGCATCAATCAATGCATTCGATGCTTTATTTTTCAGTATTTGTTGCCTAATACGTACGCAATGAAACGCACATTGTAATATTACATTAGCGTAACACGAAACAGCATCGTTATTGCAAAGGCCATATATTTTCCACGTAACTATACTTTCTGGTTCCTCACAATCATAATTCTGCATATCATCAATGATATTAGGGATATCCCATCGACGATCGTACATTTTCACAACCTTTTTCTCGGACGGATTGATTTGTGGCAGTTCAGATTTGAATATAGATCTCAGTCGATTATATTCTACAATGGCTCTCGAGTTTGCTTTAACTGATGCTGGATTGAAATTTATCAAATGTAGGCCTTCCAATTTACTTACTCGTGACAAACCTACATAGGCTTGACCATCACTGAATACAGTCGTTCCTAAATCCATCATTGCATTGTTACATGTAATTCCTTCGATTATAAATAATTCGACATTCTTTAATTTGTCTCTCAAAGTTTTCAAGACCATGTCTGACAATTGCGTATATTTTGGTGTAGATTCATGACTAACCGGTAGTTGAAACATTCTATGGATTGTCAAGCCATCGATATTGAATGCTGCGATACCCGTGGGAGCAGATATGGCAGTCGTTTTTTCCAAATTTATTCTGATCCAATGTTTAATCGTTTCAATTAGAAAACTTTTCCCTGTACCACCCTCGCCACTTACGTACAGTCGCAGAATCTGATTCTTATCTTGTAAAACTTGGCATACTCCATCAAAGACTCTTTTCTGGTCTTTGTTCAATTGCGACATCATTTGCGATAAATCAATCGGGTCGTCAATCTTACCAAAATCTTCCAGATCTTTCATCGCGTCGTCAGCTTCTATCGGATTACAATCCAGTTCATCGTCATCGGATTTGTCTCTGTCTGCTGTTTTCAGATCATTTTCGCGCTTCTCGATTAATTCAGCAACGTTCTCAAAGCTTTCTGTATTTCTTCGAGCCTTTCGTGATATTTCATTGCCTTCGTTAAAACAGACTCTGAATTCTTAAAGGCATCCGTGTAAGTCTCGAATGTACCTTTGAGTTCACTCAAATCTCTCCATGGTTTGAACAGAAGAAGCAGCGAGTAAAAGTATTTTTCGGGCTCAGTTTTTATATTAAATCGATAATGGTTAATTAAATAACCCTTTTTTCGTTTTTTTAAAAATAAACCCGATGCCAGTTTGTAACACTTGACTTCGTCATTATTTGACATCTGTTTCGTAATTTCCCAGAATCTGGCAAAATCGTACAAATTCAATGATTCTAATTCCTGAGGTCTATTTGGATAGTAATCATCGATGAGTGACGAACAGTAAATATTCGTAGAATTTTCATCGAGAGCTTAAATTTCATTAAATGTTTTAACTTTTCTATTTCTCACCTCATTAACATCGATCCATTTGACCATGGTATCATTATCCGTACCGTACAAGGGATTCCCTAATAGTGTATCCGCAGCTTCTAAAGCACCGCATTCTCTGTTATTTAATGAACGCATTGCAAAATTCCACAGTTTCGATGCCAAGGACTTATTCGAATCTATCACTTCAAAGTCTGTATTGCATTTTTCCGACTTTGTCGTGTATTTTGTTAAATATGAGTTTAAAAACTCTGATTTTTCTCTAATAAATTGTATGTCCATATTTCCCTCCCAGGCTAATTTGATAGACAGATTATAATCATTTATAAACCTTTCCGACTCCTTGCGAGGAAGATCGTACAATCTGCTTTTACTGCGTAAATTTTTTCTACCGATTATCGAAGTGATAACGTCTCTTAAAACGAAATTCTCAGTAATTGGCCGAGGAAAATCGAACCGACACTTTCTGTATATATTAGTTTCCGTTTTTTTCGTACGCATGCAATACGAGCTATGTTTATGATTCTGATCACTTATTACCGTATCGTACAACATTGGCGAAACATTTTCATCTGGAATTTCACACGTTACGTATTTTTGAATAAACGTAGCAACTTCTTCATCCGGCGATTTTCCTAATACTGGAGCATCTTTTATCCAAATCATACAATGCATGTGCTGGATACTTCTACGTTGATATTCCAGTCGCCAGAAGTAATGAATAACCTTTCCTATTGGATTATCGGACGAACAAATAAAATCAATCATGGCTTTGAATTTTATGCACATGAATCTAGAAGTACTTACAGGATCGTATGCGATTAGTTCGCTGATGCCTAACTTCTCTTTATCGGGATTCATATCTCGTAAATATTCACCCAAATCGGACCATTTCCATTCACTAGGACTCAAAGTCAAAAACCACGTCGCTGGACCGTAATGCAAAGTCATGCATTTTACATTATTGGACGGTTGTCGCCAAAATTGATCCGTATTTCTCAATTTTGCGAAAATACTCATTAAATTCGATTCTAATTGGTAACCTTTCAATTCGTTCAAGTATCTACCAGCAGTGTATCTCTCTCGTGGGTTAGTAACCATCATCGTATAATAGATACCACTTTTCAACTGTCGGTAGTTAGCATCATTGAGAAGGAAGAACAGATACTGCAGATTCAACCTGAATCTACTATGTTTCGACATCAATCGTGTTCTAATAAATAAATATTCCGGCAATGCAAAGTTTCTATCTTCTCGTTGTCCATTGACACCATCAGGATATAAATCAGGGAAACACATGACATCCAGATATTTATAACGGTTATCCATTGGAAAATTTTCAATTTTCACCATTCGATAAAGCTTCAATGCAGATTCGTTATCGATTCTTTTCGCGTGTATTGGGTATATTGTATACTGATCGTTAATATCCGAATGTTCAGTGATTTGTGTGAGAAAAGCCAAACGTTTTAAAACGGTTTGATCATTATTATTTTTGTTTTGCTGTACATTGTACAAATTCAATGATGGTAATTCCTCAACCACCTCATTTATTTCGTCAATGTCGCTTTCCTCATCGACAATCCTATATTCTGTTTCCTGCAACTTATCCTTTAATAGATCATTTAATAGATCATCAGATGACGCCGGAAGACGAATTTTTGAGTAATGAGGATTATTTTCTTTCAACCATTGTAAAGCCTTATACATTTTATTAATATCTACCAAATTTTCCCAAACCACTTTAGATTTCTTGGGTATACCTCGAACGAGAATGTGCAACTCGTGATTCAAATTTATAGGATCTTCCGGAAGACATACCTTATCCAATGTTTCTTGTAAAGGCAGAGGCAAATGAAATGTTCTACCTTTTCCTAAACAGAGTTCGATTATATAAGTTTCTTGATTTAAAATGTGCTATATTTAAATCATTTAATTATTTTTTTCGTTCAAGTACAATTAACAGCAAAAACTGCATATACGTAGGTATGTATTTGACTCTACTGCCATTACTCGAAACAAATACATTATTCGATATTAACAAATTGGAACTCTGGAATTACGAGTAATTATTTTTCATTGTACAGACTAAGTTTAAATTTTTGAGGACCTTCTTTTGAACATGGCTTGACCTTTTCATTTTATGATTTTTTGGAGATAGGGTGAGAGAGGACGAATGAGGGTAAGAGAAGACGAGATAGGCGAAAGAGGGTGAGAAAGGACGTACGAGAGGTAAAGAGGTGAGAGAGGGTGAGAGAGGACGAAAGAGGGTGAAAGAGGACGAAAGAGGTCGAAAGAGGGTGAGAGAGAACGAAAGAGGTGATGAAAGAGGACGAAAGAGGGTGAGAGAGGACGAAAGAGTGTGAAAGAGGTCGAAAGAGGATGAGAGAGGGCGAAAGAGAGTGAGAAAGAATGAAAGAGGGTGAGAGAGGACGAAAGAGAGTGAAAGAAGGTGAAAGAGGACGAAAGAGGGTAAAAGAGGGTGAGAAAGAATGAAAGAGGGTGAGATAGGACGAAAGAGAGTGAAAGAGGACGAAAGAGGGTGAAAGAGAGACGAAAAAGGGTGAGAGGGAATGAAAGAGGGTGAAAGAAGACGAAACAGGGTGATGAAAGAGGGTGCGAGAGAATAAAAGAGGGTGAGGAGAGGACGAAAGAGGGTGTGAAAGAGGACGAAAGACGGCGTGAAAGAGACGAACTATGGTTGGAGAGGGAATGAAAGGGTGAAAGAGGACGAAAAGAGGGTGAGAAAGAGAGGTGTGAGAGAGACGAAAGAGGGTGAGGTAGGACGAAAGAGGGTGTTGATGAAAGAGGACGAAAGAGGGTGAGAGGTACGAAAGAGGGTGTGAAAGAGGAAAGAAAGAGGTGAAAGAGGACGAAAGAGAGTGAAAGAGGACGAAAGGGGGGTGAGAGGGAATGATGAAAGGAGGGTGAGAGGAATATGAAAGAGGGTGGAGAGGACAAAAGAGGGTTGAAAGAGGCGAAAGAGAAGATGGTGAAAGAAGAGGACGACAAGAGGGTGAATGAAAAGAGGGCGAAATGAGGGTGAGAAGAGGACGCGAAATAGGATGAAAAGAGGCGAAAGAGCTGATGAAAGAGGACGAAAGGCTGGTTCAAATAGGGGTTCGAGAGCGGACGAAAGAGGGTGAGAGAGGACGAAAGAGGGTGAAAGAGGCGAAAGAGGGGTGGGAGTGGGGTGGAGTGGGGTGGGGGTAGGGCCGGGGGGTGGGATGTGGGAGGGAAAGGGGTGGGTGGAAGTTGAGGGAGGTGTGAGTGAAAGGTGAGAAGAGATTTATATATATATATAATCCTGATGACGTCAGCGGACGCGGACAGAGAAGAAGAAGAAGAAGAAGAAGAAAAAGAAGAAGAAGACGACGTTACTTCATTTTTCATGAAAAACGTCACTTTTTGACTGCTTGTATCTCCAGAACGGCTTGACCGATTTTATTTTTTCTTGGCTCAAATTACTCGTGGCGATGCCGCCTTTCAGTTTATATTACGTGCAATTCAAAATTTTTTATATTTTAGTAGTTCTACACCCCCAAAAAATGGACTTTGATGGTGCAGGATAAGGAGACTTGTAGTGTCTTTTAAGGTCTTTTAGGGTTTGAACATGGCTGGAGACACTACCGCGTCTCCTAATAATATGGACTGCGCCATCCGTGCATCAAATGTGATCGTCAAAAAGAGAGACAGCGTAAAGACGGCCAATCTCCATCTCTTTCTAGTGTTGTAATTGGTACTGAATAGAAAAGGATAGAGATGGCCGTCTTCGCGTTTTATCTCTCTCATTCTGGACGATCATTTTTTAAGAACAAATGACGCAGTCCATTCTATGTATATGTCTATGAATAGACCGCGCCGTCCGTGAGAGGAGCTGAAGCACAAACATGAGCGAGAGTAATAGTGTCTCTGTTTAATGTGCCCGTTGGTGGGAAAAATGAGGAGGAAAAGAGAAGAGAAGAGGACCCTTTTTAGAACATATAGATATGGAAGGGGAATAGGAGCGCAAAACTGTGTCCAAGTTGGGTGCGAGAGAGAACCACGTTTTTAAGAAAAGAGAAGGGTAGATTGTTACCTCCGTTCGCAATGCGCAAACGCGAATTAGCGAAAGCACCAATTACATTTTCAGTTTCAAACGGTGCGGTGAGCGTGACGTCACCGTGACATCATCTACGTTTGCGCATTGCGAGCATAGGTTAAAAGCTATCTTTCTCTCTCGCACCCAACTTGGACACACAGATTTTTACCATGGAGAACAATAGCAATTTCCCTTCCAGGTATATATGTTCTAAGAGAGGATCTGTAAAAGAGACGTTTGTTTTTCTCCTTTAGTCTTCTCCCCACTCTTAACAGAATGCGAGAAAAAGAGAGAGAGAGAGAGAGAGAGAGAGAGAGAGAGAGAAAGAATTATTCTCGTAATATTTGTCCTTCAGTGTAGTATTCAGCCCCTCTCGCGGTTGGCACGGTCTATTATATATGTCTATCTTTTATATACAGAGTACGTTTACACGGCACCCTTAATCGGGTTTAATAACATCCATAGTCGTAAAACTGGTCAATCACAGCCATTTCCTTGAAGAATGGAACGGCTATGATTGGCCAGTCTTACAACTACAGATGTTATTAAATCCGATTAAGGGTGCCGTGTAAACGTACTCACAGACATCTTTTGTTGTAACCTTTTTCCACGTCTTTTTGGACATGGACTCTTGATCAAGAGAGTTTCACCTGGTTTCACATTCTATGGCCGGTATTCATAGTCCGATCTTATATTTAAGATCGTCTTAAGTCCGAGCTTAAAATGGCACTTAGCCATTTAATTGGTTGAACGCGATCTTAAGTCAACCTCCGACCAGACTTAAGACGACCTTAAACAGTAGTTTCACTCTGTGTCGGCATCTTTGATCTTTATGTCCCAACATCCGCCATATTAATTGTGTGCGGCGCTTTATTTGAATCATTGAAATCAATTGACTATTGTAAAGTTACATATGTTATATTATTATTATATATCTATATGCAAATGTTTTTTGTTATTTTAAATTATTTGTAAATTATTGGAAAAAAATATCTATATAAAAATATTAAAATATATACATATATTCAAAAATATAAAAATATCTGTATTACATTAATATTATTAAATAATATTTTTCTAATAATATTATATATATGTATTATTAAATATTTTTATTAATATATATATTTATACATATTTATAATTATTGTGATATAAATAAAAGTATAGAAATGTGTTTAAAAATTATAAAATTGTATTCTGCATATTATAAAAATAGTGTTTAAAAATTATAAAATTGTATTCTGCATATTATAAAAATATTGTTTAAAAATTATAAAATTGTAAAACCACAATCTCCACTTGATTCCTCTCGACCAATAGAGCCAAATGCGATGTTATTGCGACAATTATGAAAGAAAGAAAATTTGGAAACTAAGGAATTTGAATCCTATGATTGGGATCTCAAAAATTCTCCTTGTTCCTTCTCTTAACATCCCCGGTAAAGAAATAGGCGAGAAAAATACTGGTCCGAAAGTCGGCTGAATCGGGAATCGAACCCGAGACCTTCCGCTTGCCGGGCGATTGCTCTTCCAACTGAGCTATTTAGACACTTACGAATAAATATTTCTCTCAATGTTTATACCCCCCACCCACTCAAAGCGTCGTAATTAGGTCCAGACGCGACGAACAATAATGAGAATACTTTTTAAGTCAGCTCTTTTAATTTTAAAAACACAATCTCCACTTGATTCCTCTCGACCAATAGAGCCAAATGCGATGTTATTGCGACAATTATGAAAGAAAGAAAATTTGGAAATTAAGGAATTTGAATTCCCTTTGGGTGGGTGGGGGGTATAAACATTGAGAGAAATATTTATTCGTGAGTGTCTGAATAGCTCAGTTGGAAGAGCAGTCGCCCGGCAAGCGGAAGGTCTCGGGTTCGATTCCCGATTCACCCAACTTTCGGACCAATATTTTTCTCGCCTATTTCTTTACAGGGGATGTTAAGAGAAGGAACAAGGGGAATTTTTGAGATCCCAACCATAGGATTCAAATTCCTTAGTTTTCAAATTTTCTTTCTTTCATAATTGTCGCAATAACATCGCGTTTGGCTCTATTGGTCGAGAGGAATCAAGTGGAGATTGTGGTTTTAAAATTAAAAGAGTTGAAAAGTATTCTCATTATTATAAAATTGTGTTCTGTATATTATAAAAATGTGTTTAAAAATTATAAAATTGTGTGTGTTCTGTATATTTAATAATGAAAATTAAAAATAAAACATTTTAACATAATAAATAAAAAACGTGATTTATCTATTAAAAAATGTTAGTAAATTTTTATTTACTTTTATAAGTACAAATGTGAATATTATTAATTCCTTTTTAACTTAAACATTTATTTTTTTCAATTAAATATATACAGATATAAAATAAATGTTGAATATTTTTTTATCCATCTACATTAATAAAGATTGTTTACCTGGAAATGTTAAATATTATAATATAATAAAAATAAATTCAATTGCTATATACACATGAATTTAATTTTAAATGAAAGCAGTTATTAAGATAAAAAAATTATTAATATATTATTCAAGATCTAGCATTCGTGTGTTAAAGAGTTGTATATTAACATGTAAATTTTATTTTTGTAAAAAATAGATATATTGAAATATTGTAGTAAAGGACAATGTGGAATATATATATTGTGACGTGACGCTTTTGAGAGCGCCGTCACAAGGGCGAAAAGCCCGATCGGGTAGGACGCGGGAATCGGGAGCGCCCCTCATTTCGGGGAGGGTGCGATCCGTTTGCGTTGTTTCGTTTTTTATTACCGTATTTTTGCGAGAATCGCAATTGTACGCAGCATCGGCCCGTCGATGCGCGTGCAACACGATTCGTAGGGAGAGCGACAGCGACGACCCGAGAGAGCGGCAGGAGAAGTTGTAAAGCAAGAGAAAGAGAGAGACGGAGGATGCCGGAATACCACAGCCGAGAGAGAAGGATGGATCGAGAGTGAGAGAGAGAGAGAGAGAGAGAGCACGGGACCGCGCGCAGTTAAGTATCAAGTAGCCGAATTTTATTTATTATCTCTCGCGCAATGTTGATGCCGTACGGATATTCTAGGATACCGAGAGGACTCCGAGTCGCGCCTACACCTGGACCGCTCCTGTAGAAGGACGACGGAGGGCCCGGCCAGCCTACCGCTTGTTCCCCCAGGAGAAAAGCCGCAGGAACAAACCCGGAGAAAAATCCTCTCGAGCAGCAGGAAGATACCGGCGAGAGAATTACCCCGCTAGAGGGGGAGGCGGGGAAGACTTTAGGGCCCCGCCATCGACCCTATCATCGAGGGAATGCGCGAGAAATCGGCGCGGCACGTAGGGTACCGAGGCGCGCGAGGCCCGGCTCTCCACTGTTCGTTGTGCCTTAGAACAGAGAGGGTGCCTCCAGAACTCCCAAACGTGCGACCCGAGAGTAGTTATACTAGGGGAGTTCTAACCCAGGAGCAATGAGGGGGGGTGAAGGGCGGGGGGGAATCGGTGGCGAAAGGGGTGACGTCACGCGGGGGAGGGGGTCTTATCAGTAGATAAGCTTATCTTTTGTTTATAAACATATCAGATTACCTGATAAGGGGATCATATTACCTGATAAGGGAATCATATTACCTGATAAGGGGATCATATTACCTGATAAGGAGATCATGTTACCTGATATGTTTATAAACAAGATAAGATAAGGGGATCATGTTACCTGATATGTTTATAAACAAGATAAGATAAGATAAGCGGCGTCTTTGAGCGGTATCTAAGTTTTCATAAACAAGATAAGATAAGCGGCGTCTTTGAGCGATATCTAAGTTTTCATAAACAAGATAAGATAAGCGGCGTCTTTGAGCGATATCTAAGTTTTCATAAACAAGATAAGATAAGATAAAAATTCGACGAATGGCTGCCGCCGTTTCTTAATCCAGGCTGAGCGCCGACAATTGGATATCTAAGTTTTCTCTGAAAATCCAAGATAAGATATCTATTACAGCGATATCTAAATTTTCTCCGAAAATCCAAGATAAGATAAGATAATTCTGCTAATTATTAAGAACAAAAGGTTTGCCGACAATCAAGCGGGTTGATACATGATCCATACAGGTTGCGACATGTTCCCCCCTTCGACCATCACCTTGCCGTGGTGGGGGGGCTCACCCTTCGCAAGGGAATAGCCTTGCGAAGGGTGCCAAGAGTGGTCGGTACCTCTTGTGGAGGTACATCTCATGGCAGTGGGCGGCTGCTAAAAGGGCTTAAGCCCACCGCCCTAGGGGAGTCCACCCCGAAAAGAAAACAAAATATGGGAAGGAAAACAAAAACAAAGGAGGTACAGGTCCAGGCAGCCTCGGATATGTCAGGACCCGGCGGGGAGGGGGGTATAGTCCCGGCCCCCACCCCGTCGTCATCACACGACGGGCGGACGACAGAGCCTGCAAAGGCTTTAGAGGATTCGTATGAGTCCTCTGACTTTTACGAGTCGGAGGACTCATGCGAGTCGGAGGAAGAGGAGGAGGCTGGTGGCATGCGGATATCACGCATGCTCTACCGGTGCGACAGGGATTGCTCCAGGGTCATCCAACGAATTGTCGTGGAGCAGGATGGCATGGATGAGGAGGGGACATTGGAGGTGCTCTACGAGGATCTATCCAAGTCGAAAGCCCATCTGACCAGGGCAAGGAAATACATGGTCCTCGTGGAGCAAAGAGCTGAAGAAATGGAGCGGGACAATTTAGCCCTGAGGGACGCATATAAGCGCCTGAAGGGCAGCTCCACTCGGGTGGAAAAAAAAGATGTTGGACTGGATCCCTGGGTGCCAACCACCAGTACCAGGGGTACCAGCACAGAGGGAGCGGGCCTTGCAAGAGTAGACAGGGCGGAGCCTCCTCCCTCATGGGCGAAAGAGCTGCAGGAAGAGATGAAGGACCTGCGGTGCGCCATGAGGGAGGAGATGGACAGGAATTCTCGGTGGAGACTATCTCTCCGACAGGGCGGAAAAGGAACGTCAGCAGATTGGAGGAGAGAGGGGGAGGAAGGACAATGCGGACGGAGGAGGGGCAGGAGGGGTTAAGAGCACGGCGAAGGCAGCTCGGACCCCGGATGCTCCGAAGGGGAGGAGGAGGGATCGGGGGGAGGAGAGTGATGAAGGAGTAGAAGCCTCTCCAACCCTCGACTCCCTACCACCGGGCTCGAAGGTGGAGACCAAAGCCCAAGGGGAGGCATGGTCCAGGGTCGTCGGTCGCCGCAAGCGGAAGGAGGCGACAGCGGCAGCGCCAGAGAGACCTGTGACCGAAACCGACGGGAGGGACCGGACGGGAGAGAAGAGGGAGGTGCAGCCAAGGTGTTACCGGTGCTTGTGTCCTGGACACATGTGGCGGCGGTGCACCTCGGCCGTGGACAGGAGTTCCCGTTGCTATCGCTGCGGGGCTCTTGGCCACAATGCACGGGCCTGCCGCGCCGGCCCGCGCTGTCCACTTTGTGTGGATTTGCGCCGGCCGGCGGGGCATGTCCTGGGGGGACAGGGGTGCTGTAGGGCACCTCCGACGGGGTCGAGAGGCGGGGGCGTGCCTCCTCTTTCCCGGCCGTCGGCAGCCGTACCCCGAGGTGCGGCTGTTTGCGGCGGCGGGGATCGGGGGAGGGGCGCCCAGAAAGTCCCGGCGTCGACGTTCGACGCCAGATGAGGGTGTCGGGGGGGAGTGTGCGGGCATAGACTCGCACTCTACCCCCCGGCAGCCTCTTGAGGGGGGGGGGGCGGTCGCGCTCCTCGCGCCTAGGCGCGGGGTGGGCGATCGCCCTCCCAGAGGAGGAGCCCCCCCTGGTTGCGGCCGAATCCTAACTCCTACGGGAGCGGAGGGGGCCGCAATTGGGGGGGGGGGCCGAAGGGGGGCCACGTGTCCCTGGCGGGCGGGCATTGCTCTCCCGTCCGGGGCGCCTGGGCCCCTTTCAAGGACGGAGACGTAACGTGTGAGGCCCTCTCACCGGGAGCCATAAGGCACCGGTGGGAGGGCAACACCGTCCACGGAAGGGGGTTCCTCTCCTTCTGAGAGGAGCCTCCTGATGAGGGCCCCTTCAGTGAACCGCCGAACCGGACCACCCTCTTGGGGGTCCGGGGGTTGCGACACTAGGGGGGCGAGGGGCGATGGCTCGAGCGGGAGTTCTCGAGCCATGGCTCTGCCCCTCAAACTCTTTGAGAGGGCGCGGCGTGGGGTCGATGTCGCCCTGCGCCGCAACCGCGAGGAACCCGTACAATGACGGGGGGAGAGTGTCGCCTTCTGCGGCATCCTCCCAAGGAGGGATAAGGCAGGGGGGGCGGCCAGTCGGCATGGGATACCAGCATCCTGGCCGTCCCCTATATAACGCCCGTGAAGGACATCCTCTGGGGTTTTAGTGCGGTAGGTCCTGTCCCGGCTCTCCGGCTCGCCGATCCCGACTCTCCGGTCCGCTACGGCGGACCGGCCAGGCGGAGGCGCGGGCCGGCCAGGCAAGGCAGGGAGTCCCACATAACCCTCACCTCTACCCGGAGGTGAATGGTACCATGAGGTTTCCCCAGAGTAAAAAAAAAAAAAAAAAAAAAAATGTTGCGACATGTTTGCGCACTACGGACAGACGTCAGGGGCACTACGGACTCATCCCCGTAGTGTACGGGTGTCGCAATCCCGAGGTACCCGAGCTGGAGTGTCTGGTGATGGATGAACGGGGTGTGATGGGCGTGCAGGCCCTAAAAAGGACTTGTCCACTGCACTAGGTGAAGGAAAACACCGAAGATAACACCCGGGGGGGAGGCCCCGTTAGCTGAGTAAGGCAACCTCCTAAGGGGAAGGAAAACCCCCGACAGAAAAAACCAATTTTTTCTTATTACAAATGATGGAGCAACATAAGAAAAGAGACAACTTCCTGGGGTCGGTAACCAGGAACCGGCGTGGGGGGGGGGGGGTGTAGGCCTGGCTCCCTCCTCGTCGTCATCATATGACGGGTCATCCTTGGATTTGCCGGCTGGGTTCAAGGATTTATTTGCTACAGTGCCGAGAAGTGTAATCGACGAGGTCGAACTAGAGTTGATTGACTTAGTGACCTACTGGGAGGAACGCGATCCAAGTGTCGATCCGAAGGAACTCGCGCTGTGTTTTCGCCGAGTCCTTCGGGACGAAGAAGTGAGTGTTTTTCGCCCTCTTGGCATGTATCGCAGATTGGCGATGCATGTCAGAGAGTTTTTGAACAGGTGTTCTCGCGGCCAGACCCGGTATTGTGTGTCCCACGTGTGTGTGGACGCTACGGACCTGACAGACGCTAAATGTGCGTCAGAGTCTTTGGTGGGTACACCAGTGGGTTCAGGTAGTGACTGCTCACAGCACCTTCGGTCACCGGAGATAGTGCGCGGGGCCAGTGAAGACGAGGACCAGCAGGCTGCTGGACCCTCTGTCCTCTCCATCTCGTCTCCTTCTTTAGCTGAGGACGTGATGGACGTGGAGTGGCAGCCCTCAGACAGGAGGCTGCTGACCGGACGAAAGCAGTACTCCAGGAGGGCAGAACCAGGTACGTCCAAAGCAAAAAAAGAAACGCGGGGTCGTCCCAAAAAGACCGGGGACTATGTTGGTTTGGCTGAGGCCAAGGAGCGTCTCAATCAGGCTACTGAACGAGAGCTCCAATTGGCGGACATCCGCAGGCTCCTGGACCCCAATCTTGGACCTGAGTTGTCTGCGGTAGGTTCGGAGAACATTCCGTCAGGCGAGGCTTTCCGGGCTAGCCTGCGGAATGTCACCAACCTGGAACTCAGCAGGTTGGTGGAGGTGTCTGCTTCCCAAGTGGAGAAGGCGGCCGAGGTTTCTGGTCTCGATCCAATCGTGGCCAGGGATCTACGGATCTCTTCGATGAGACTGGAGAGCATCTTTCACGAGATGAAGGGGCGTATTGTCCTCGAGGCTGACCCCCAGATTGAAGCTCTCCGGAGCGAAAATCTGGGGCTTAGGGAGAGGATTTCGGCTTTCGAGCGGGAGCGTGACAGGGTGGCTGGCGAGATAGCTGCTGTCCGAGCTGTCATGCCACAGTTGGATGATGCGGCCTTCTATGGGATACTGAAGAAGGCCCCGAAGAAGAGGAAACGTGTGGAAGCCTCTCCGGAATCCACAAAAGACGAGACAAAGCGTGAGGAGGGGCTGCCGGGGTCGCACCCTCTTACGGTTGCGGACCTCTCGGCCATCCTCGACAGGAGGTTTGCCGGCCTGAGGGCTGACATCACGTCGGCAGTTCTAACCAATTTGAGGCCCTTGCTCGTGGGGCGGTCTGGGGCCTCTCCATCTGGAGGGATTTCCATGGGTGTGCCCTTGGCGAGCACAGGAGGTGGCGTTGGTGTGCCGGGGTCTGGTCCCGTGGCCGGAAGCTCCGCCGCTTCCGCTTCTGCGGAGGTTTCGGCGGATGTCCCTGGTCCCGGGTCCTCCAAAAAGGTTGGGAGGCGTCGTCGTAGGCGTGGGCCTAGACGTGCCTCCTCTAAAGATGGTGCTGCTCCCTCGGGCACTTCCGCCCAGAGGGGGAGGCGGGTGTGTCCTCCTGCCAAGCCCCCCTCTAAATCGGTGGTTTCACTGACGGTTGAGGGGGAGGGGCGGGAGGAGACGTACGCGTCGGTCCTGTCCAGGGCCACAAAGAAGATGGATTTGCCTAGCTTGGGGATTGCCGGCACCCGCTTGCGTCGGGGCGTCACTGGCAGCATCTTGGTCTTCATCCCTGGGAAGGACTCCGCTAGTAGGGCGGACGCTCTGTCGAGTGAGCTCCGCAGATTATTTCCGCCTGATAGTGGTGTTAGGGTTGGTCGCCCCTCTCGTATGGAGAAGATACGAGTTCGGGGGATCTTGCCTTACATGCGGAAGGATGAGGTTTTGGCCTCCGTGGCGGCATCGGGCGAGTGTGACGTCGCCGATTTGAAAGCGGGGGAGATACGTGTGTCCCCAAAGTCCGGGATCGGGTCGTTATGGATTCGATGTCCGGCTAGGGCTGCACGCAAGTTGGGTACTGTGAGCAGCATTGACATGCAATGGACTAGGCTGACGGTGACTCCGTTGGCTCGCCGGCCTATACAGTGCTTCCGGTGCCATGCCTTTGGACATTCGTCTAATAGGTGTGGCTCGGAGATCGATCGCAGTGCTTGCTGCTTTAGGTGTGGAAAGGAGGGGCATTCGGCAGCGAAATGCGAAGCGCCGCCTCACTGTGTGCCCTGCAGCATCAGCGGGAAGCCGGCGAACCATCGCGCGGGTTCAAGTGTGTGCGCGAGGAGGTGCGTGCCTCCTCGCAGATTGGTCGGCGGCAGGGAGTCTGTTCCCTCTGGGCGAAGGCAGACTCCAGGGCGCCCTGACGGGGGGACTGAGGAGAGGGTCCCCAGCCCAGTAGCGGGTCCGTCGGGGATTGCGGGGGGGCGACAGAGTGTGTCGAGGGGTGCGTCTGTTGCATCCTCCTGTGCCCCGACGGAGTTAATGTCGGATTAGTACTTTGTCTAATATTGTTATGAGGGCTGCGGCCTTACTGCTCCCCAGTAAAATGGGGACCTTTGGCCCGGTTACGCCCTCTGTCCTTAGTCCGTTTTTATGTTTAGTAGGTAGCGGTGGGCTGCGGGGGGTTCCGGGGAGGTTGCCGAGAGGCGCCTCCGTGGCCTCCTCGCTCCCGCCAAGTAAATGTCTGTGTTGTGTATTTGTATACATGTGAGGTGGACGTCCATCTGTCCACCCCCCTCTATTTGTCGTCGGCCATAGTGCCTTTACTGTGGATGGCCTTTGTGCCTCAATGTGGGCTCTTTAGGAGCTGGGCCTGTGGCCACTAGTTGGTTTTCATTGTGGTTGTGTATATGTACACGTCGAGTTTGTGATGTCCTGTGACGTCAATTCATGTTGGGTGGATGACTGCGGTCATCTCGCCACCCTGGTCGGCAGGAAGAAAAGTGGGGGCTCCAATTCCATTGCACGTCGACCACGGGATGGTCGGGAGTGGGCTGATAGCCCGGCTCACTCCTCTTTACCCTCTCGGGGTGAGAGCATTGGACGGGTCAACTCTTCCAGTTGCCCGGGGATGTGTCCTTAACAGGACCAGGTCATGGGTGTCCACCGTGAAGTAATGCGTTAGCGGTTCCGCGGTGGACAATACCCGTTAACGACCAGGGGCTATAATCAGGTTTTAGGCTGGTACCCCGTCCAATAGTCCTTCGGGATACTATGGGCGGGAATCCGCCAAGAAGCCTCCTGGCCCTCCCTCAAGGGTCAGGACGCGAAGTTTGGTTGGCAAATTTCCTGACTTAAAAAAAAAAAAAAAAAAAGATCTGACGTGTCAATCCCTCAGGGGCACTACGGACTCATCCCCGTAGTGTACGGGTGTCGCAATCCCGAGGTACCCGAGCTGGAGTATCTGGTGATGGATGAACGGGGTGTGATGGGCGTGCAGGCCCTAAAAAGGACTTGTCCACTGCACTAGGTGAAGGAAAACACTGACTTAACACCCGGAGGGGAGGCCCCGTTAGCTGTGTAAGGCAACCTCCTAAGGGGAAGGAAAACCCCTGACAGAAAAAACCAATTTCTTTTTCAGTTATGATGACGTCCGAAAAAGAAGAGATTGTCCTAGGGTCGGTAACTAGGAACCGGCGTGGGGGGGGTGTAGGCCTGGCTCTCCCCTCGTCGTCATCGAGTAACGGGTTGTCCCTGAGTTTGCCGGCTGGACTCAGGGATTTGTTCGCTACAGTGCCGAGAAGTGTAATCAACGAGGTCGAATTACAACTGATTGACCTAGTGACCTATTGGGAGGAACGTGACTTCAAGTGTTCGATCCGAAGGAACTCGCGTTGTGCTTTTACCGAGTCCTTCGGGACGACGAAGTGCGTGTTTTTTCGCTCTCTTGGTATGTATCGCAGATTGGCGATGCATATCAGGGAGTTTTTCAACAGGTGTTCTCGCGGTCAGACCCGGTACTGCGTGTCCCACGTGTGTGTGGACGCTATGGACCTGACAGACGCTAAATGTGCGTCGGGTTCTTTAGTGTGTACGCCAGTGGGTTCCGAGAGTGACTGCTCACAGCATCTTCGGTCGCCGGAGATGGTGCGTGGGGCCAGTGGAGATGAGGACCAGCAGGCTGCAAGACCCTCTGTCCTCTCCATCTCGTCTCCTTCTTCAGCTGAGGACGTGATGGACGTGGAGTGGCAGCCCTCAGACAGGAGGCTGCTGATCGGACGAAAGCAGTACTCCAGGTCTGAACCAGGTACGTCCAAAGCAAAAAAAGAAACGCGGGGTCGTCCCAAAAAGACCGGGGACTATGTTGGTTTGGCTGAGGCCAAGGAGCGTCTCAATCAGGCTACTGAACGAGAGCTCCAATTGGCGGACATCCGCAGGCTCCTGGACCCCAATTTTGGACCTGAGTTGTCTGCGGTGGGTTCGGAGAACATTCCGTCAGGCGAGGCTTTCCGGGCTAGCCTGCGGAATGTCACCAACCTGGAACTCAGCAGGTTGGTGGAGGTGTCTGCTTCCCAAGTGGAGAAGGCGGCCGAGGTTTCTGGTCTCGATCCAATCGTGGCCAGGGATCTACGGATCTCTTCGATGAGACTGGGGAGCATCTTTCACGAGATGGAGGGGCGTATTGTCCTCGAGGCTGACCCCCAGATTGAAGCTCTCCGGAGCAAAAATCTGGGGCTTAGGGAGAGGATTTCGGCTCTCGAGCGGGATCGTGACAGGGTGGCTGGCGAGATGGCTGCCGTCCGAGCTGTCATGCCGCAGCTGGAGGATGCGGCCTTCTACGGAATTCTGAAGAAGGCCCCGAAGAAGAGACGGCGTGTGGAAGCCTCTCCGGAATCCACAAAGGACGAGACAGAGCGAGAGGAGGTGCTACCGGGGTCGCACCCTCTTACGGTTGCGGACCTCTCGGCTATCCTCGACAGGAGGCTTGCCGACATTAGGGTCGACGTTGCATCGGCGGTTTGCGGCCCTTGCTTGCGGGGCGGTCTGGGTCCTCTCCAACTGGAGGGGTTCCCATGAGTGCGCCCTCAACGAGCACAGGTGGTGGAGCTCGTGTTCCGGGGTCTGGTCCCGTGGCTGGGGGCTCCGCCGCTTCCGCATCTGCGGAGGTTCCGGCGGATGTCCCTGGCCCCGGGCCCTCCAAAAAGGGTGGGAGGCGACGTCGTAGGCGTGGGCCTAGACGAGCCTCCTCTAAAGATGAGGCTGCTCCTTCGGGCACTTCCGCCAAGAAGGAGAAGCGGGTCTGTCCTCCTCCCAGGTCCCCTTCTAAGTCGGTGGTTTCGCTGACGGGGGAGGGGAAGAAGGAAACGTATGCGTCGGTTCTCTCTAAGGCTATGAGGGAGATCGATCTGCCCAGTTTGGGGATCGCAAACTCCCGATTGCGCCGAGGAGTGACGGGTAGCATTCTAGTGTCTATCCCGGGTAAGGACTCTGCGAGTAAGGCGGATGCATTGTCGGGCGAGCTCCGCAGACTGTTCTCGTCTGATGGTGATGTGAGGGTTGGCCGCCCCTCCCGCATGGAGGAGTTACGTGTTCGGGGAATACTGGCCTTCATGAGGAGAGAGGAGATCTTGGCTTCCGTGGCAGTGTCGGGCGGATGCGGCGTTGCGGATTTAAAGGCGGGAGAGATCCGTATGTGTCCCAAATCCAGGGTTGGATCCCTGTGGATCCGTTGTCCGGTGGGGGCTGCGCGCAGATTGGGAATATTGGGTAGCATTGATATGCGGTGGACGAGGCTGACGATCACTGCGTTGGCTCGTCGGCCCATACAATGCTACAGGTGCCATGCCTTTGGACATTCGTTCAATAGGTGTGGCTCCGAGGTTGTTCGCAGCAACGCTGCTTCAGGTGTGGAAAGGAGGGACATCAGGCGGCTAGGTGTGAGGCGCCGCTCCGCTGTGTGTCTTGCGAGACCGATGGTAGGCGTGCGGACCACCGTGCAGGCTCAAACGCCTGTG
Source organism: Nylanderia fulva (assembly GCF_048542155.1). Taxonomy (NCBI): domain Eukaryota; kingdom Metazoa; phylum Arthropoda; class Insecta; order Hymenoptera; family Formicidae; genus Nylanderia; species Nylanderia fulva. The sequence continues at coordinate 5,665 of NW_028190768.1, read as the reverse complement.
CTAGGAAACTGGTGCCCCCTCGTAGGACGGATGTAGGTGGGGAAGGCGTTCCCTCGAGACGCAGGCAGACGTCTGGGCGTCCTGACGGAGGGTTTCGGGGTGAGACTATTAGCCCAACACCGGGCCCCTCGGGGGTTGGGGTGGAGCGGCGGAGTGCCTCGAGAGGCGCGTCTGTGGCTTCCTCTTGCGCACCGACGGAGTTAATGTCTGATTCGTGATTGTCTAATGTTGTTATGTGAGCTGCGGCCATGCTGTTCCCCAGTAAAATGGGGACCTTTGGCTCGGTTACGCCCTCTGTTCTTGGTTGTCTCTGTTAGTAGGTAGCGGCGATGGGTTTGGAGTGTCGGGGAGGTTGCCGAAAGGTGACTCCGCGGCCTCTTGGTCCGTGCCAGGTTTATGTTTGTCTTAGTTCTTTGTCTTGCGTCAATGGGTGGTGTGAACATCTCTCACCACCCTTTACTTGTGGTCGGCCATTGTGCCTCCGATGTGGCCCCTAGCGGGCTGGGCCTGTGGCCCTTACTTGGTCTGTTTGTGGATTGTGTATATATGCGTATACATGTTTGTCCACGTGTAGTTGGTGACGTCCTATGATGTCAATTTATGTGGGGTTAGATGACTGCGGTCATCTCGCCAACCAGACTGGCAGGGAAAGGAGTGGGGGCTCCAATCTCATTGCACGTCGGCCTCGGGATGGCCGGGGGTGAGCTGATAGCCCGGCTCCCCCCTATTTACCCTCTCGGGGTGAGGGTATTGGACGGGTCAACTCTTCCAGTTGCCCGGGAATGTGTCCTTAACAGGACCAGGTCATGGGTGTCCACCGTGAAGTAATGCGTTAGCGGTTCCGCGGTGGACAATACCCGTCAACGACCAGGGGCTATAGTCAGGTTTTAGGCTGGTACCCCGTCCGATAGTCCTATACTACGGGCGGGAATCCGCCACGAAGCCTCCTGGCCCTCCCTCAAGGGTCAGGACGCGAAGTTTGGTTGGCAAATTTCCTGACTTAAAAAAAAAAAAAAGGATCTGACGTGTCAATCCAGGCTTGGATCCGACGTCTTCGTCCCCGTCGGTGGCTGTTTCGGCTGCCGGGGGGGTGGGGGGCCCGGGTCCTGGGGGGGTTTGTGTGTCCGACCCTACTGGTTCCGGACCGGATGTTCGGCGGGGCCGTTTAGCGCGGGCTGCACGCGTTCCGAGTACGTCGGCGGTGCAGCTCGTTTCGACGGGAGGCAGGTCCTACTCGGACATTTTGAGGGAGGCGAAGTCGCGCGTCGACCCTGAGAAGTTGGGCATTGGCCCGATGTCAATGCGTTTTGGTGTGACTGGGGGTCTACTTCTGCAGGTCCCTGGAAAAGGCACGGTGGAAAAGGCCGACTTACTTGCAGGTAAGCTGCGAGAGGTCTTTTCGGAGAAGGACGTGGTGGTCTCCCGTCCCCAGAAAACCACGGAGCTTAGGCTCCGTGGGACTATGGGGGAGGGGATCACCACGCGCGAAGAAATATTAGAGGCGTTGGTGTCTCTGGGGGGATGCAGCGCGGGGGATTTCCGGATTGGTTTGATCCGGCCTCTGCCGCGGTCCCCTTGGAGCACCGTATGGGTGCGCTGCCCGGTGGCAATTGGTCGTAAAGCCTTGCTGGCGGGTAGCGTAAAAGTAGGATGGAACACCCTGGGGGTGGAGCTGCTTAGCGCCCGCCCCTTGAGGTGTTTCAGATGCCTCGAGTTGGGGCATGCGCGGGTGAGCTGCTCGTCTCGGGTGGACCGCTCGCGGTTGTGTTACCGCTGTGGTGTGGAGGGACACCAAGCGGCGGGGTGTGTCGCCACCCCTCGCTGTCCGACTTGTGCGGACGGCGGGAGGTCGGCTGACCATGTCCTGGGTGGGCAAGGGTGCGTTTCGCTCCCCCCTCCGCCCGGGCAACGCAACACCGGGACGATAGACAGGCGCCGGCCTCCGGGTTGTCCTGATGGGGGACGGCCTATGGAGACCGAGGCTGCCTCGGCGCGCGCGCGGGCTCCGGGTCCCCCTGCTGGGGGGGCTCCCGATAGCCCTGAGTGGGTGGGAGTAGACTGCAGTCGGGGGCGGGGGAGGTCACGGAGAGGTGGCTCCCCTGTGCCGGGCTGCAGCTCTGCTCCCAACGTCTAGTGTCGTTTTTGTCCTTCTGTCGTAGTGTGCAGCGGTGGGTGCGGGGAGTTCCGGGGAGGTTGCCGAAGGTGACTCCGTGGTCTCTCTGCCCCGCCAAGTTCATGTAGTAGTTGGTAGCGGCGATGGGTGTTTGAGCACCGGGGGGTTTGCCGAGAGGTGACTCCGCGGTCTCTTTCACCCGCGCCAAGTTCATGTTTGTTTTAGTTTCGTTGTTGTCCTTCGTTCACAGGTGGGAGTATTATCCTCTCCCACCTTTATTGTGGTTGGCCATTGGGCCTTTTATGTTGGCCCTTCGAGGGCTGGGCCTGTGGCCTTTATTTGGTTTTCAGTTTGTGGACGTGTATATGTTTTGTCCATGTATAGTTGGTGACGTCCTGTGACGTCTTGTGGTTAATGTTCGGGCGGTTTTTACCGCTTCCGTCGGGGACGGCACGGGTGAGGAGTGAGGGCTCCAATCCCATTGCACGCTGTCCCTGGGACGAAGAGAGGGGGTTCGGAACCCGGCTCCCTCTTGCTGCCCTCTCCCAGGTAGGGAGAGTGGCGCGGGAAGAGTATTTCCTGGAAGAAACACCACCTTCTTCCAGGGGGAAGAGCCCCGAAAGGGGTCATGGCCGAGGGTGTCCACTGGAAGTTTATGCGAAAGCGGTTCCCGGTGAACAATACCCGTCAAGGCAAGGGTTTCAGTGAGGTTTTAGGTTTGGGTCAGGCCACCTCCTTCAGAGGTGGAGAATCCCCCACACGCCTTCTGCGCCCTCCCTCAGGGCCCAGTCGGTACGATTTGTTGGTTAAAGCAAATTTCCTCACTATAAAAAAAAAAAAAAAGGCTTGGATCCGACGGGGTAAAATTTACACCAGGAAGGTAACGGACGGCCTTATCTATGTATTTCTAAGAATTACCAGCGGGTAGATATCGCACAAATATTTCTTGCGAATTAACAATTGCATCATCATCCCACGAACAAAGGGATGATCGGGATATATAATGAGGGCCGATGCAGCTGCCGGGTCATAGTACCACTGGCGAGCGCACGCTCTCTTCATTCGGGGTGCAGAATGTTTGTAATACTATCAAGTGCTTCCGACATTCTCAGTTTAAGTGCCGAACAGTTACAATATATTCCGAAGATTGTTTTACTGCAAAAGTGCGGATATTTCGTAGAGCATTTGTGGGACAAGCTTCCGGAGCATATCAAGACGGATCCGGAGGTTCAGACATATCGTCGCTGCCTCGAACACTACAATCGGCCGTGGATGCGAACGCATATTGACGGTCCAGCACCGATGATCAGGGATTGCAGCGAATGTCAGCGAAAATAGGCTGAGGTTAAAAGTGCGAATAAGTGCCAGACATAAAAAATGGAGAACGCGGTAAAAGATCATTTGAGGTGTTTTGAGAATGTTGAGAGATGGTATAGACATCTCGATGAATGTTATTATGATGAAAAAAAAGATGACCCGTTTCATTTTAAACGTGAAGTGGTGACTTCGGTTGTGCAATTCGTAAGAAATCGCGAACTTGGTGTGCAAAAACCGCATACAAGAGATGTTGCCTATTTCCTGGAAACGCACGAAGACATTTTAAGAGTGACTGGTGGATTATCCAAATGCACCAGATCGTCTAAACGACACAAGCGAGTCGCATGTTATCAGCGTCGCTACAAAAATTGTGCAGAATATTTCACTGTGAACAACCTTTATTTTGCCGACATGGATATGCCTTTACCATCGGTATCATGCAAAACACAATCATCTAATTATGATTCGGACAAGAAATAGAGGAGTCAGATAGGAGAGAACCGAGACCATCACCATTGTCGTCATCATCATCATCGTCAGATTACTTGTTGCAGCCTATTTATTTGTCTGATTAAATAGGTGTACAACATATGTGATATCAACGTGTTCTGAGAGAGTAGATATGTCTTCGCGGAAGGTGTAAACATGTCGATAGACAACAGCCGCTATTTTTTGTTTCGACGAAGATCATCTTTCGGAGATAATAGCAAATCTTTCGGAGATAATTGCATCATACGTTGAAGAACAAAGGAATGATCGGGGTAAAAAATAATAATGTACAAAGAAAAAAATAATGTACAAAGAAAAAAATAATAATGTACAAAGAAAAAAAATATTGAATAAATATACATTTTATTAAAATAAAAAAATGTTTTTCCTCCTCTCGCCACAGCATCCCTCTCCCGCAAAATCCAGACTTGGATCTCTCTCTCGACGCGAGCTACCGACTCTCTCGCCACAGCATCGCTCTCACCACAAAATCTAGGCTTGGATCTCGCTCTCGCCGCGAGCCGCGCGTTGCCTCTCTCTCGTTCCGACGGGAGAGAGCGCGTATACCGCCGCGCGCTACCTCTCTCTCGCTCCGACGGGAGAGCGCGTATACCGCCGCGCGCTACCTCTCTCTCTCGCTCCGACGGGAGAGCGCGTATATCGCCGCTAAATCCAGGCTTGGATACCCGTCTTCTCTCTCGAAATGCGTGCGTCTCTCTTACTCTTAATGTCGCGTGCGCCTCGTAAGATAAAATTATCGATTCTGCCGCAGCATGGATGTCTTATCTCATAAGATAATAATATCGATTTTTTTTTCGCGCGCTGTCTCTTTCTTTTCTAGTGGTTGCTCTCTCGCAAAGTATGTAACGGGTGGCGCGCAAATAAAGTACACCATGATATATACATATAAGTATTTATTTGTCTTATATTTAATACATAATTATATATAAAGTTTTATTACATATTAAAAACTAAAGCCACCAGCTCGCAATCGACAAGTTGGTGCATGTTGAAGGCATTGCTAGCGCGTATCGCATTCGACAATTCTCTCGCATTCGTTACAGTGGATGCAATATTGGAGAATTGAGTATATTTGATATCAACCGTTGCGACGAGCCTCGTCAAACGATCGAACATTATTTCAATACATGAATCGAGCTCGAACATACGATGTAACGTCGATTCGACCATCATTATGCGCACGTCCGCTAATTCGAGACTTATGAGCTTGGTGCCGTTTATCTTGTGAAATCGCACTGTTAGCGGCCCGACACTTATGCAATTATACACATCGTTGTTGGAGGAGAAGTCATTGTTCAGGTAATTGTGAATAGCGTGGCGTTGCTCGTAGAGTCCTTTCCACGTTTCAAGAGATAGTAATAGCTGTTTTCCCCGATGATCTCCTATGGCAAACTCCACATAACTCGGCGGATCCACTCTGATGCCGATTTCGAGGAATTTGAATTCCGTTGCCGTCAATGCGTATCGTCTTCCAAGTATGCGAACCGCACAAGGCTCCAGCGAAACGCTGTAAAAATTAGATAAAAAAGATAAAATAAAATTAAAAGATATAAAATATATAAAAGATACAAAAAAGTTATACTTACTCGTCGCATTTCTTCTCGCACGTTTAAATATCGCACCAATTCCTCGGGTGGTCGAAGATTGCCAAAACTGTCGAAATAGATTGCGCGATTTCCCCTTTTTGCATACGCCACCCAATGAGTGCCAGGACCGTCTGTGCTG
>NW_028190767.1:47500-56008 GCF_048542155.1 Nylanderia fulva | reverse complement strand
ATGATTAAGGGGGGGGGGGGGGGGCCCCCCCCCCCCCATAAGCTGTTCGGGCACGCGTGCATTCTCCCGTGTGCACACAACTACATTGGTAGAGGACGGTACGCACAGTGGCGCAGAGCGCGAATTAGCCAATACTGTTGTCGCAGGAGCGTGAGTGTGAGTTGCGGACCGGCGTGTAGGGCCGCAACATGAATCTGTTTGATAAGGAGGTGGACCAATGGATGTGATTTTAAAATTAGCGGATGTTTAGCGTCATCTGACAGGCTTGGTGCTTTAATCGGCCTCGAACGCGTAACAAGCTGTCTCTGTCTATGTAAGGAGAAGCGAAGCTAAATGGACTAGCTTTTTGAGACGCAACGTAGTTGTTTTAGGCGAGCTATGTCGTCAGCAAATAGATTGAGTTGAATCCGTCGAATCCAAAAATTATGAGCGGCGACCAGCTCATCGGACCGGAGAGCATGCGGGTGCGAGTGAGAGGCATCGCATTGTGTTTTCGTATGGGTACGAGCGTTGGCGAACGAGAAACGAAGGATATACCGCGGTGACGCGCAGTAATTTCGGCCACGAGGAAGGAAAATCGGGATTCAAGCTCCCAATGGTTTACCGAGCATGTCGCGCACGCTTTTGAATCTATGAGTTGTGCTAGTAGGAGGGGCAGCGAAAAGCCCCCAAACGGGGGACGCTAATGGTTTTGAGCGGCCGACTTTAGATTTTAGCGAGGATCAGATTATTGGTAATGAAAACCCGTCCCCCCCAAAATTTACCCCGGAGGTAAAGCCTGCCGCATACCTCGCGGGGGGCTCTGCAAAACCCTTTGAAATTTCCCAATTTGGGGGTTTTTCCCGGTTTATACGGGCGTCCAGCGCGGAATATTTAAAAACTGCTCAAGGAGAGGCAAGGGGTCAATTTGAAAGTTTACTCCCAAAAGACTTATTGAAAACTTAAAGTCCCAAAGGAAGAATTCAAGCTAGATGGAAAAGGAAAAATTTGCAGGCTTAAAGCAGTCGGGCAGCCCCTTCCATTGGACCTAAAAAGGAAAAAAATTTTGGGAGTGTGGTGTTTATCGTGCACTCAATTCAGGACACCCCGGATCGTTACCCTTACCTCAATTCAAGTTTTTTCTTTTTCACTTTTTGGGGTAAGAAATCTTTTCAAAAATCGTTTGTTAAGGTACTATAAATACCCGTCGCTAAGAAGTTTTACAAAACAGCTGCCCACTACTCCTTTTGGGGCTTTTGAATTTTCGAAATGCCTTTTCTTTTTACAAAACCAGAAAAAACTTTTCAACGGCTCTGAACTTTACTTAATGATTTGGTTTTTCCTTTTGTATCTTTGGGCATTCTTATTCTTTAAAAATGAGAAAGAAATATTTCCCTTGCATTATTTTTTTCGTCTTCAACAAGTGGAATGACAATCAAAGTCGCTAAATGTCTTTCGGTCAAGCGAGATTTCTTTTCTGGTTTTAGTTTCTAACAGGAGTTAAACCACCCGAAAAAGTGAAACATTTTTTGTATCCTAAACCTAAGACACTTCAGAATTACCAGATTCTTAGGAATTTTCAATTTTTTCGTCGCTGTCTCAAAGGGTCTGCAAATCATCAAACTTGTTAAAAGAATATTTTTAAAAGGGCAGCGCAAGAGGATAGAAGAATATTTTTTGGACAAAGAAACGGAAAAGCTTTTGATCATTAAGAAGAATTTTACAAGTTATAAACCCCTTTATCCGCTCCCCATGCTCTCTTATTTTTAATTTTGATGCTTTTGAAATTTTTGTTGGGGCTCACTGAAAAAGCATTGACGACGATACAAAAACCAAAAGATTTTCTCAAAGAAACTAGACAAAACTCAAGAAATTTTAGCACTTTGATAGAGAACTTCTTAGCATTTTTTTTGGTATTAAAATTTTAGGCATTTTTGAAGGAAGACAATTATTATCAGAATGATCATAAACCTTTTATTTTTGCTTTCCGTCAGAAATGGTAAAGCGTCCCAAGACGATCAACAAGGGGTTTATTTCTCAATTCTCTACAAATATTACTATATTTCTGGAAAAAAAGAATTCAGTTGTGAGCTCTGTCAAGAATTGAATCTTTTCAATGCCCATTTAGTTTCTTAGAAGAACTTGCTAATTTATCAGAAAGAAATGAAAAACTTCAAATTTTTTCTTTCTTAAAAATTTTTCCTCGTTGAAGAACTTATTTTTTCGGAAAAAAACCAATTTTAGTGATTTCTCTTTGGATTAATTCTCCCTAGTTTCCCAAAAATTTACGCAAAAAATTTTTATTTTTGTTCATGGGGCCGCTCACCCCAGCGGCAGATTGACATCTAAACAATTCTACTGAAATTTTTGGCCTTTTTTTGAAGAAAGGAAAGGGGAGGGAAAGGACTCGAAGGGCTTCCATGTAAACGTGCAAGATTTCAAGACACACCCCAAAAATTCTCCAATTTAAAATTGCAATTTTGATTTAACGCTTTCACATGTTTTGACATTTTTGGACCCCCTTCCTATTTGTCAAAATTACCCTTAGGTTTTACTATGATTGACGTTTTCCAGATGGCCGAAGCTTTCCTATTTCTGAGATTTCGCTGAAACTATTTTTACAACATTTTATTCACATTGGGTAGCACGTTTTGGGTTTCCTATCGCATTAAAACAGATCAAGGTCCTCAGTTTGAAGCAGCTTTTTTTCAAAGCTTTAACAAATCAATTGGATCCAAAGGATTAGAACTTCTGTTATATCCTGCTTCAAATGGAATTTTTGGAAAAATGGCAAGGGCTTTGAAACAGCGATTTTGTGCCCCAAAAACCAAAGGGTTGAAATTTTTCCCTTTGTTCTTTTGGGGTTCGTTCGTGTTTAAAGAGATTTTAAAAAACTTTACCCGCAGAAAAATTCTTTTTGGATCCCCTCTTCGTATTCCTGGGGGGAATTTTTTTATTGAAGAAGATTTTCCTGCAGATCCCGAAATTTTTGAAAAACACAGGATTCATTGAGAATTCAATCATCTCCACAAGTATCATTGCAAAAGATCACCCTTTTTTACAAAAATCTTTTTGATTGTACTCATGTTTTGGATTAGGAAGATTTTAGGAAATCACTAAAACCCCCTTATTGGCCCTTTTCCATGAGAAAAAGATCTCTGATCATTTATTTGAGTTAATGTTTTAGGAAAAATTGCAAATTTCGACGAACGTCTCAAGCCAGCCTTCATTCCTAGAACTTCAGATTCTATGAACTTTCTACCAGATTTCAGCTCCCGTTCCTCATTTAACCCTTTTCCCGATTTCAACTCCTGTTTCCTGTACTTTTCCCCTGTTCCCCCTTTAGTCTGTTTGCTACTTCAAAATTTTTTCTTTTTTACTGTTGGAAAAGTTTTCGCACCCCCCACAAAAAGAAGAAAGTCCTTTTGCAAAGAAAATCGTCATTGGGGGGGGGGTACTGTAGTTCATACCACACCTTTCATTACACCCACACTTTTTTAACCCACCTTTTCACTGCCCTTTTTTCACTTTTTTCATCTTTTACATTTTTAATAACTTTAATTTTTAAATACTAAAGTTTTTAAAAAATCAATATTTCCTAACAACACATTCATTCATTTATTTGTTACATATTTAAATTTTTTTTGTTCTTTTTGCTTTATACTTTCAATGAATAAAAATACTTTTTCAAAAAATCTGGGAATTTTTTTATAAACGCTACAAACCCCTAATGACGGTAAAAAGTCGGGATTCGCGACCCGGCCTCGGAGACATCGCCCAAAAGGCATTGATACTTTGTACGAGGGGGGTACTTAAAAATTTTGCCTAACATTTTGGCGATGTCCGGATAGTGCAAACGAGGTTTTTCCCATTGGAGACGACCGCTACTAGTCGGTTTTCAAATTTTTCTCTACTGAAGAGGTATTTATGATTTGCCGGTGGCGGGTTCAGAGCGTTAAAAAAAACACGAAGCGGGTTGTATTGCTTGTTCACGGGTCACGGCACGGTGTGGAATGTGTACGCGGGAGCTTGGGGGGGAAAATTTGGTAGGATTTTTCTTAGTCATTGACCAGGTTTGCGTTTAAAATACGAAATGTATGTTTTGTGCGACTTACGTCCGCGGCCGGAAGCGTCTCGAATTGCGAAGGGGCCGGCGTAATCAAGTCCCGTATGGCAAAATGGACGGGACGGAGTTACTCTAAATGTAGGAAGGTCGGCCATAAATTGTACGCCGGTTATGGCGCGATGCCGAGTACATGTCACGCAATTGCGGATACAACCTTTTACCATGCTTCGCGCCCCCAGAATCCAATATTGTTCTCGCAACGTGCGAAGCATTAATTGTACACCGCCGTGAAGTGTATCCTTATGAATTTGATCGATAATGAGCTTAGAAAGGTAATGTTTTGGAAGTAGAATCGGAAATTTACGATCATATGAAAGGTCAGACAGTTGAAGTCGACCACCCACGCGTAGGATACCGGAGGGATCCAGGAACGGATCGAGAGAATGGATGAAGCATCGAACTGGTAACCTCGACTTGGCTTTGAAAGCGACGATTTCTTTTGAAAAGTATTCCGTTTGCATCTGTTTAATCCAGAATCTGTGCGCGGTTTTTATTTCATCGACTTGCAAAATAGAGAGACCTTGAGCAACATCTGGGACTCTCGTTCGAAACTTGAACCGAAGGACGTATGCGGTGACCCGTAGCGTGGCCACGTGGAGATATGATTGAAGGATTCAAAAAATTCCGCTCGATTTGAATGATGCGAGTGGACTGCATTTGACGCTTTCAATTCGGAATCATCTTCGGTGCAACTTATCGTAGATTGAACTGGCCAATTATCCTCGTTAAATTTCAGCCATGCCGGGCCGTTCCACCAGGAACTGGAAGGCGTTAGCTGAGCTGGATTTATGCCGCGCGATGCGCAATCTGCGGGATTATCTTCTGTTGGCACATGCAGCCATGTCGCCGTAGGAAGCTTCGTTTGAAAAGAAGACACTCTGTTAGCTACAAATACTTTTAAATCTGATGGAGTCTTTTGCAACCATGCTAATACGATTGTCGAGTCACTCCAGCAAAACACAGGAATGTTTTGCAATTTCATCGCGTCAATAGTAAACGAAATACAGCGTGCTAGCAGCTGAGCCGCACAGAGCTCGAGTCGTGGAATCGAAATCGTTTTAATCGGAGCAACTTTGGTTTTTGATAGGAGAAGTCGAACATGACTATCGCCAGAATTCGTGACAATTTTTGAATAGACTACCGCTGCATAGGCTTTAGATGAAGCGTCGCAAAAGCCGTGTAAATGCAAGCACTGAATGTTACGCTCGAAGCCTAACCAACGAGGAACTTGCAGAGTCGTCAAGTGTAACATCTTTTCGCAAAAAGCATTCCATTCGGTTGTTATTTCCGCAGGAAGAATATCATCCCATCCGTAGGAAAATTTCCACAGTTTTTGCAGTAGAATTTTGAGAGATATCGTGATCGGAGACACCCATCCGAGGGGATCGAATATTTTCGCTATTGTCGAAAGGATTTGTCGTTTCGAAATGTCGGTAGATGGTGGACGGAATTTTATTTCAAAGGAGAAATTATCATCGCAAGGTGTCCAATGAATACCGAGTATTTTTAATTGTTCACCTTCTTGGAAAGGCTTGGAACTTGCTAGACCGTGATTCGCAGGATTTATATCTTGTAGAATTTCAAAATCGTTGCTGGCCCATTTTCTGAGATGAATGCCTGCGCTTAGTAAACAGCCGATTAGTTGGTCGCGTTTTTTAATCGTGGATGGTTTATCATCGCCTCCGGATAGGACATCGTCAACGTATATTTCATTTTGCAAAATTGCTTGAGCTAGTGGAAAACGCGAACTCTCGTCGATTGAAAGTTGTTTGAGCACGCGTTGGGCGAGATAAGGCGCGCAGGCAGTACCATAAGTAACGGTATTTAATGAATAAGTATGGACTGGCTCGTTCGGAATCGTACGCCACAATATTAATTGATATTGGCGATCGTCTGAATGAATCTGTATTTGTCGAAACATTTGCTGAATATCAGCGGAAAAAACGTATTTGTACAAACGCCATTGAAGAATAATCGCCGGAAGATCGGCTTGCAACTTTGGACCAATCATAAGATGGTCATTCAAAGAAGTGTTATTCGAGGTATTTGCCGAGGCATTAAACACTACACGAAGTTTGGTTGTAGTATTGTCCTCGCGAATAACTGGATGATGAGGTAGAAACGTCGGTTGAAAGAAGCGTTGCACGTTTTCGATTTTTTGCATATGCCCGAGCTCTTCGTACTCGTTAAGAAAGTCGACGTATTGCCCTAAAATTTCCCGAGAATTGGCTAAACGTCGCTCTAGTTGCGCGAGTGAACGCGTAGCTACTGACCTTGACTCGCCGATCTTTATCGGAGGACCAGACTTGAAGGGTAAGCGGACAACATAGCGCCCTGAAGAATCGCGCATATGTGTCTCTTGAAAATGTAAGTTGCAACGAAGATTTTCCTCTGAGAGAGCGTGTGTCGTTGGAATTTCTTCCAGCTCCCAAAAACGTCGGAGTTCGAAATCGAGATTGCCAGAAGTTGCTTGGTGAACGTGAATTCTTTGGCTATTTTTTTGGTTTGAAATAGGACCCGAAATGATCCACCCGAATATCGTTTCTTGCGCAAGTGTAGCATCGTTAGAAGCTTTCATTAAGCCACCCATCATAATTGAACCGTATAATTCGGCCCCGAGAAGTACTTCGATTGCATCATTTGAGCTTGGATTTGGATCGGCTAGATTCAATTTGGAAAGAAACGGAATCTCTTGTAATTGGAAATGAGGTGGAATGTACGCTGTAATTTTTGGAACGACCAAAGCTTTGGTATGAAGAATCGTATCATTTTTATTAGTCGCGCTGATAGAAATAGAGACGGCATGTTGAACGCAATTAGACGTAGTGTCACCGATGCCAGATACCTTTACGCGTGTTGAAATTAAGCGAGCTCTCAACATTTGAGCGACTCGTGACGAAACGAATGTGGCATCGGAACCTTGATCGATCAGTGCTCGCGTGTAAACATATCGACCGTTTTCTGATCCTATACAAACACGTGCGGTAGCCAGGAGCACGGGTTTAACTCCCGCGTTCACGTGTGAATGTACGTTGGACGCGTTATCGCATTGTCCAGAGTCTGTTGTTGTCGTTAAACTTGACCTTGAATTCTCGTGTAACAAAGTATGATGTTGTCTTTTACATTTCAAGCAAGTAAAGGAACTACGACAATTCGAAACGTAATGACCTTTGGTCAAACAATTTTTGCATATATTATTTTTTTGAACAAACTCTAGTCGATGCGAAATGCTTAACGCTTGAAATTTCTCGCAATGCATTAAACGATGTGTTTCGGAACAAAGAGCGCACGTACTCGCGGTGTTTGTATGGTGAGAACGCACTATATTATTTTTTCGTGCCGCATTTGGAATCGAGCGAGCACCGGAACTCTTTTCGGATGAGTTTCCGTTGACGGACTTCGAGTTATCTCCGTCCTTGGATACAGCCTCAAGCAAACGAATTTGTGTATCTAGAAACGCGTATAGTTTTTCCATCGTAGGATATCTCCTCTCTGAACCTAAGCTGACTTCCCAATCTTTTCTCGTCAATTTGTCTAGTTTTTGTACAAGAATGTAGACTAAAATCATATCCCATTCATCTACAGAACATTTCAAGGCACGCAGAGCATTTATCGATTCCGATGAATTGGAGCGTAATTGTTTTAACCCGAACAGATCGTTAGACGAAACATTAGGAATGGTAAATAAACGTTTGAAATATGCGTCAATAATAACGCGTTGATTTTCGTAACGATTCGTGAGTTCCTTCCATGCAACATCGAAATTACTATCGGTTAGAGAAAGATGGGAAATCAACTTAGCAGCGTCGCCAGTAACCGCGGATAATAAATATTGCAATTTCTCGACTTACGATATGGAACGGCGATTTTTAACGAGCGCAAGAAACAAATCGCGAAACGTTAGCCACTCGGTTACATTACCGGAGAAAGAAGGCAAGTTGATCTTCGGCAATCGGATCTCGTTGATGGACGTCGTTGCGGCCGCCGTTGGTACAGGAATGGAAATTGAAGCGACGTTAAATGCCTCGAGTTTTTCTTGAAAGAAGTCGTAGGCTTGCATGTACGAGACCTCCGCCTTGTCTAGCAGCTTGCTCTTGAAGAAGGGAAGCTGTGCCGCGTCTGCGTCGGTTGCTACTGCCTCAATGATAGCGGCATTCTCCTGGCATTTATTCCAGTAATTTTGCAAGAGTTGAAATCGTCCTTTAGTGATGGCATGAGTTTGATTATCAACTCCAAGCTTTTGGAAATTCGTTATTGAGTTCGTTAAATAACGTAAATTCGTATCAAACGCAAATATTGCCTTGTCCATTTCGATCTATTGTCTTGCAGAGCTCGACCTTGTAAGGTAAACACGGTGTTGAAATGGAGAACGTATGTACGTGAGTCGAAATACTTCCTTGTCG